>NC_056734.1:303704193-303786693 GCF_019279795.1 Protopterus annectens
GTAAATGAATTCTTAAACTTATCCAGCATGGAGCACCATACTTACTCTCCAAAATCACTTAAGAGAAGGCTTATGAAGTACCTTTCTGATGTCATAAAAGTACTTAATGAGCTTTTGTTAAGCATTGCCTCAGCACTGTTAAGCAATAGTCGCACACTTAGTGGTCACAACAGAAGAGCAGTGGAAAATCATTACAAGGTGAATACTAGGCTAACTGCCATTTTGAGCCCAGCCAATAACTTGAGGTTAGAATGAAACCTCATAGCTTGTGTTTATAAGGTAATTGCCTTAAACATAATGCTAAACCCATCCCCAACTTAACACTTCAACTTGACTATTTTCCTTTAAAGTCCAAATGAAGTATTTACTAAGTGCCATAGCTATTGACCACTTACCTCCAGAATCAAGAAAATATAGGGACACTTCTTAAATTATTAGTACTAGTCACCTGAGACTGTGACAGAAAATGTGGATGTGAATTAACATGGATTTTTCTGAAGTAGGCTAAGACCGATGCTATAATCATTGCCATTATTTAATATGTATAATCAACCACATTCCTCACAAAATACCTAGTTTTAGAAGGAATTAAGTGGGACATAGCTAAACATGGAGCCCATAACAGGGTCAGTTCAGAGGTATGCTAAAAAGCAATTAATATACTTTGGCATTCAAAGCTTTTAACCACTTACCCAATACTGCACTGCTTAGTTTTCATTCTTTTTACCTTTCTAACCTTTGTAGTACTGGTAGCAGATAAGGCTCCATGTACTACAGAGAATTATGATCTGGCATCAACAGTCATAACCTGGGATGTTATGTGTTCTCAATATGGATATCAAGATTCACCCAATCATAATGCTATATATCTGTGCTGGCTACCATGTCAGATGTGACTGTTAATGTGTGCTTTTATGTGTCACTATGTGTGCATGTTTGTGTGTTTGTATGTGGAAATGCTTGTGTGTGTGTGTGTGTGTGTGTGTGTGTGTGTGTGTGTGTGTGTGTGTGTGTGTGTGTGTGTGTGTGTGTGTGTGTGTGTGTGTTTGTGTGTGCACGCATGTCTGTGTATATGTCTGTCTCTGCATATGTGTGTATCTGTGTGTCTGTGCTTTTTCATGTGTGTGTTCTGCATATATATATATATATATATATATATATATATATATATATATATATATATATCTGTATTTGTGCATGTGTGTCTGTCTATACCTCTGCATATATGTATATAGTCATCTGAGTTTATGTATATGTGAGACACTGCCTCTGTCTCTTCAACTGTGTGTGTGTGTGTGTGTGTGTGTGTGTGTGTGTGTGTGTGTGTGTGTGTGTGTGTGTGTGTGTGTGTGTGTATATTTTGGATATAAAATACGTCCTCCAACAAGAAATGCATATCTTATGCAAACTTTGAAACATTAGGCTGAAGAACTGTTCACTAATATAAAAATTGTATATTTCACTTACAAAGCAAACACAGAATGATTTAACTGCATATTTTCTAAGCTCAATAATGCTTCCACAGTGAACTTTGCAGAGAAATAATTTACTTTCAAGGGTAGATGTGAACCTCCACCTGCATTCTTTGTTCCCCTGCATTCTTTGTTCCTCTGTAATTCCCCCCCTGTTGGGCATTACTGCTTGCTTAGCTGAAAGAAGGTATTTAGGGATTTGTGCTAGCTTTTGTTCATATTTTCAGTGCTAGTAGCATTTTATTTATGGCCATGGTAGTGCAGCAGTTAGCGTTGCCGCCTCACAGCAAGAGGTTTTCTGGTTCGATTCTCGGCTGGGGTGCCTTCTTTGTGGAGTCTGCATGTTCTCCCTGTGGTTGTGTGGTTTTGCTCTGGTTTCCTCCCAAAGGCAGTGGATTGGACACTCCACATTGGCCCTAGGTGTGCATGTGTGTGCCTCCTGTGGAAGGTTGGGTGCCGGGCTGGCACCTCGGTACTGTAAAACTCCACTGCCAATCATGAGTGGACAGGTGATCCACTGTGGCGACCCCTAACCGGGAAAAAGAAGAAGTAGCATTTTATTTATATTCACTTGATTATGTTTATACTTTCAGTTGTGGTTGCTTTTATTTTACAGTGCTTTCCGTGTTGCTGTGTGCTGTTGGCTATGGCAGATTTACAAGTTATCTAGGTGGTGGCGAATGTCAGAGAATTGAGATATGGGAGAGCAGTTGAAGCATTTCATATTCTCATTTACTGCTTAATTCATTTGGTCTATTTTTCTCTATTAGAATGGCTATACCTGTTTGCAGAAAGTGGCTTTCCAAATATTATTTTCAGCATTCTGTCTTACTGTTCTTAAAGCACTTTTATTTATGCATTCTAGTCATGTGGCAAATTCAGTTTTTGAATTTATAGTTGCACATGTGACAAACTTGTACAAACAAGGCATAGTTGTATATTATTATAAACAAGTGGTTTATTTTACTGCTAGAATTGGCGTACTGGTTGGGCATCTAATCATTTAGTTAGTTGGCGTACTGGTTGTTGTTGAAAAAATGTATCACAGAATCCTTTGTGGTTAGGGGTGAAAAGGCATACATGTTTTTAAGAAGAGAATTAATAGCTAACTTTTGAATATAAAGGATAGCTTGTACACCATCAATACTGACGGTGTTTTGTAATTTATGTGTCATGTTTTCCTTGAAATGTATTACTTGTTTCCATTTGTTCTTTCTTTCTTCTCAGGCTGACCTCAGAGGTGTCCGCAAAAGGTCTATTTTGTGGGTAGGGATGATGACTGAGGACAAAAAAAAAAATGTTATGGCACTTGCTATGGTATTGTGTTCATTAATAACACTTTACAAATTATAATGTGATGCAAGTCATGTCTAGGCATACTTGAAATGACTGATGCTGTCTGTAAACATGATGTGTACTAGTCCAGACAGTAGATGACCTATTTTTATTACCAAATCCCCACCAGACCTTTTTGTTGTCTTTTCACTGTGATTTAGTTGCTGCAGTTCCTCTCCCGCTGTTCTTCCCATAGCCACCCAGTCATCTAATTTCTGGAATGTGTCCCCCGCCCACATTCTGTAAATCCCTAGACTTGCCACCGAGCATATACATGTGCTTACTTGCTGATTCAACATAGAAGAGAACAGACACTTGTTTATGGTCTGTCATTGATATGGCATTTTCACATCTTTAAGCATCAAAAATAAATACTTACTACTTAATGTATGTATGATGCTGCTCTGCCATTCTGGAAAGTAAATAGACTGGGACTGAAATAGTAAATATGGTATTACTGGTTCATAAATTTTATAATGTTTCTTACTGGAAATTCAAGATACTGAATGCAAAGCAAGTAAACACTGTTTTATCAAACAATACATGCAATTTTAAAAATCGGGTAGGAGAATTCAAAATAATGTGCATTTAAGTATAATACTAAAAGGCAAGTGCGGTGGGAGGGTACTCATAGACTGAAAACAGCTCAAGGTCTAAGGTACATTTAATCCACAACTGGTATCTGGGAATGTAAATGACATTGCAATAATAGAGTTCCACTAACATGTGCAAGCAAGGAAAAGCCTTAAATGATTCCCACAGCCCAAACCATAACTGTAGAAGCAAGGTCATGTGCAATGTAACAAAAAACATCCAGGTTCCCATGATTCAGGGCACCATTCTGTATTACTACAGGTCTTTAAATATGATCAGATACAGCAACACACAGCACTGCTAGCTGCAGTGAAGCATACACAGCAACACTAAACACCTATGTACAATGATTCAGAAGCATAAACCAATGCCCACCGTACCCCAAGGTAATAGTCTATGCAGAGTACAACATAACCCTAAGTGTTGCAACAGACGAGTTGCCATCAACAACATGTACAACATATATACGATCACCAAAACAAGCAACCTGATTTAACAAAAACAGAGAAACACATGTTCAAACCAAGAAAAAAGCTTTATTAAATGCTGAACTTTACACAACAGATGGAAACACATAATGTACCATTTAGGACATTCTTACCAACCCCTGTTGAATGGATATCTTCAGGGTGATAAGAGTGCAGGACTTGCATATGGCTCCAACAGCTGTTCTCTGAACTGGCTGTGTAGGTGTAGGATACAGACCATAATTTTGCTGTCCTTTTCTCATAAGGTAAGCACTCTCTGTGGGTCATTAGTACTGACAGTCATCTCTATGAAAATAATACAAAGCAAAACAGTAGCACAAAACTGATGCCCGTCATAGGCCTGAATCATGTGTAGTGTCCACAATGTGTCATTCATGTATAGTGTAAGTACATGCACAACTTACATGAAAAACCAAGTATGCACAGCATGCTAGAGACATGCAGCCAAATGTATCTATGTGTAGTGTCACTGATGCACAGTGAGAAACACACAAATTCACAGAAAAGGGTGGAATCTAGCCTCATTGGCATACATAAAGTCTAAACTAGAACTTATCTGGTATATTTAAGGGTACTTTGCCATTTTGAGCACCAAAACTTGGTTCAATGAAAAGTGAGCACTGAACTTCATTCAGCATCTAAATTCTGCTAGCACAGATGCAACACAGATGTAGGAGATAGCCCATAGGAGGTACACAGACGACTACAGTGCAGTGATAAGGTATATATGTACAGTATCACACTCAAGTAATTATCTTCCTTTCAAATGCTGCAGGCATCAGAATACATGGTGGAATAAGATTAGTGGGCAGGGGTACTTATGCTACAATAGACACCTACAGTTGTACCCTACTGCACTAATTCACCTGTTCACATACATACACAGCAGGGGATTGCAACCTACTTATATAGGAAAGCCGATCCCAAAAATGCAGACATAGGCAGTGTCACTGGTATGAAATGAGTTTGTATCCACAGGGAACATAAGCAGTACTGTAACTCTTGTATGGGATAGGCAACAGCTTTGGGCTAAAGCCAGTCTCTACTGCCAGGGTCTGGTGAGAACATCGGTATTCACACTAAATTGCTTTTCTTATCTCCCATTCCCCATGCTGGGGATTTTCACACCCACCATCTAACTTATACTCCATATTCACACCACAGTGGAGAAAACTAAAAAAAAAACATTTCAATGCACTGTTGGCTTATTCCATTCGTGTAACTACACACACACACACACACACACACACACACACACACACACACACACACACACACACACACGCACACACACACACACACACACACACACACACACACACACACACACACACACACACACACACACACACACACACACGCACACACACACACACACGCACACACGCACACACGCACACAATATCACTAAAGCTGCCCATTGGAAAATGTCTCACTAAAGTGTACAAAAGCTGAGTGAGTTGACAGTGTGAGTATCACAGCAGAATGGCCATAACACTAGCCAGCATAACAGCTTCCTCCACACACCCACCTAACTAAATATGTAGCATGCTGACCAACAACTCTTTGGGGGCCTTTGCCATCACTGATCCATCACTGGTGGCCTAGCAGTGGCAGTTGAGCACACTGCCTTTTACATTCACATATGCACTGGAAGGCAGGCTAGCACTGCCACAAATCATCATCCACCATCCCAGTCAGATACTGAAAGGTGTGCAGCTCTCAGCCTCACGTGAAGGATGTAGAAGATTGTAGTCACAGTCTACTGTTACACATACAAAATGGAGATGGTTGGTGGAGTATGTGGCCTTTAGTACAAATGGAAAATGTCTACATTTTTATGATCAGCTTTGTGTGATCCATGTCGGGGGATGTTACAAAGTCTAACTCTTTCAAAATGTTAGCCAGTGTTGCCACTGCTGCTTGCACCCTAGTATGGCCCAGTGATGTGGGTGTGTGCATGTATACCCATGCTGGATGCATGAGATGACCCTTGCAAGCCACACAGTTCAGCACTTTAAAGGTTGAAGTATCTCCATACCCCCACTTCAGAGGCATTGTCAGCCATAATGCATCCTTACTTGGTATGGGCAGATTAACGTGTGAGCACAACTCTAGCTATGTTCCTCCAGTTTGGCCACACTTGTGTCCAGGGGGCATATAGCTTGCATGGAATTCACAGTAGTAAGATAATACTGTGCAGTCCCTTAGAGTCTCTCCCAGAATCCCTGTTACACTCAACTCACTGTATAGTCCTTTAGTGGCAACAACCCACGCCACATACTAGATTATATTTACAGCATTGTCAATGCCCCCATCTCCACTTACAGTGACTTAAGGTTCTCCTCTCTTGTGGTACAGTGTAACATGTGCCCCTGGGTCTTCAGGCACCCCTACAAATGATGACATCTGTGAACCATGCCATTCTCGTCTTTCTGTAGCAGAAGTGGAGATGTATGATGCACAGTGTGACTTGATCATGTATTGGCCAGCACAGCTGCATCACTTTTACTGTATGATACTGTAATACCACTGTATACATGTTGGGGATCATAGAAGTGGTTAAGACATTGCCACGTTGCATGTAATGCGTATACCACACAACGACATCTGAAGGAGTGTGGTTCAGCTGCCAGTGGTTGGTATCTGTGTCACTCATGGGAGATACCCAGGTGGTCTCTGAGCCCTTTGCTGCTGTACTGCAGGAGGTTTTAGGAAGGCTACTTGGCCTGCCTGTTGATGCTAAATATTGTTGTGCAGCATGTAGCATGTCATGAGTACCAGTCATGCTTTAGTATTTGCATATGCAGTGCCCTGAATGTGCCCATTCAACAGAACTGTAAGTTTAGCAAGCCACACACATGTTGAACCATGGTTCTGGTCTCAGCATAGGAAACATACTGTTATTTGGCTATACCTTATGGTTTCCATAGTGTTGACATTAACCAAAGGTCCGGGGGTAACCTGCATCAGCTATAATGCATTAGGGGGAATAGTAGAGAGACTGACAGGGTTATTTTAAAGTACCTTTTTTGTATATGGCTGTGGATATGCAGATGCACAATTATGCCTGCACTAACCAACTAGTTGGCTATGTGTGATGTCTCCTTGCAGGAAATGATGCTGCAGATGATTTGTTTGCAATAAGTAGCAATTGGGAGCATGGCCATATTGCTGTGCAGTTACATTGTTTATTAACCCTTGTGTGTCATACATTAGCTGACAATGGATGAAATAACAGCCCTTTATATTGATGTAACACTGTCCATGGATACCAGGTAGGACTTTCATTTCTACATGAGTGCGGTCTATGGCTACCAACACTTTCAGAATCAGGTAATATCAAAGAAGCTTCAGGTGATGGCGGCTGTCTTCCCTCTAGTGTATAGAGGAATATCCTATGTATAATACAGGATCATGCCTGAAAAATACCCAGGGTGTCTCAGTTTGATTCTAAAAAGTCCCTGTAGCCAGTATTGTAAATACTGCACATGGCCTGGTATCCACAGTTATTGGAAGATCAATTATTCCCCAGTCCTGGGACCATATGTGTCTATCAATAACCATATAATGCCTCAATTGGCTTTCAGCCATTCCAGGACTTTTACATCTGCAATCGGATGTGAGGTAACTCACTGTAATGTTTTCTAATGTGTTTGTATGTGGTCATACAGTACTTCTTACTGATTGCAGTTTGCCAAAATCAAATGCTGCATAGCATATGCCACTACTGTTGCTGACATTCTGATTGGATCTCCATGATTATTTAAGGTTTCCTTGTACCTTTATACTAAGATTCAAGCTGATAACTATGAATCATGACTTGCTTTTCTCATACTCATGTACTCATTAGATTGATGTTCTTTACTTGCCTGTCATTATATTATTATATTCATGTCCCTCTTTCTGAAGGCTTTGGCTCATTGCCTTATAGTATTATGTGTGTCTATGAAGATTGTATATTCTTGTGTCTGGCAGAAGAGCATTCAGCGATTTCTATGAATTCCCTATTAAGTTACTGATGCGGATCCATCCTTTTTTCTGATGTTTAGTCTGCACATTACTTGTTTCTCTTACTCTTTTTATAGTTATCTCAACTTTAATTTTTATCTCTTGACAAAAGTTATTTGACTTGTATTTACTGTGCTTCATCTCCGATTAGTCTAATTTGCTTATTTATTTTTCATTGATTTTATGTTCTTAATTGTACACTGAATCCTATGTGTTCATTAACTGATGACTGTGAGTAAATCTTATTATATTTAAATATTTCTAAATGTTGTTACTGGAGCTTTTCTTTCCAGGACTCCAGTGAAAATGTTCACTGCACAGATGTGCCTTCCTAGTCATGAAATACAAGTACATAAATATACACACACAGACACACACACAGACACACACACACACACACACACACACACACACACACACACACACACACACACATATATATATGTATATATATATATATATATATATATATATATATATATATATATACACACACACACACACACACACACACACACACACACACAAAAACTTACATACATACATACATACATATACACTTACTATAAGATTAACAACCACTGTGCTTCATACTTCAAGTGTACTTTATTTACAGTGGCTTAATCACTTGAAAATCAAAAGCTGGAACAATTGCTACACTACATTATATCAACTCAAATAATCTCTCAAAAGAAGAAAATGTTTTACAGTCCATAATCATTTTCTAGTCAACAAAACTCAGATGCAAAGTCTTTGATATATGGTTTTGATGCCAATAAGCTCTATCCTGTGTCTCTGTCCAATATGTTTTCTCCCCACCACATAGTCCCATGCTTCCAGTGCTTAGTCTCATGTGCTGCAGCTCCCCTGTGAGACTTTCCCTGGTACCTCCCCACCACATGGTCCCTACCACATAGTCCCATGCTTCCAGTGCTTAGTCTCATGTGCTGCAGACCCCCTGTGAGTCTTTCCCTGGTACCTTCCCACCACATAGTCCCATGCTTCCAATGCTTAGTCTCATGTGCTACAGGCCCCTGTCTGAGAGACTTTCCACAGTACCTCCTCTCATGTGTAAGAATGGCCCACATCTCTTCATATCTGTGTCTGTCTGACACTCTCTTTTATAAGTATGGTGTGACCTCCTTCATTATGGGTAGATGTGGCTCCACCTCTCAGGTTGTCACAAAACCTTCACTCTGTATACCCCACAGCAGATCCCAGGGACAACATACAACATGACTCCACCCAGAACAGATCTGTGGGAATGGGCATCTCTGGACAGCCATATCCCACAGTGGATACTCAAAGACTCCTTGGTAAAAGGTTATTCCACCAGATATGGTAATTTTGGCAGCATATCTAAGCTGTAAGCAGTTAGAGCATTGATACACAGCTCTCAGTGACATGAACTCCTCCTAGGCCAATCAGTTCAAATGACTGCCCTATTGCACTTTGTTTTCTTCCTGGTAGTTGGACAGACTTTGGCTACCTCCATTCCTTTTTTTCATAAACTAATTTTTCTATGTTTTTTTTGTCAATTTTACCTCATACTCTCTTATGGTTAAGCTCAACTTCTGCAGCTGTCAGTTTGACCTGATTTACTCTTTTGTTTAACGCAGGTTGTATTTTTTCATGTGTCTCATTTTACTGGTTTTGCTGCTATGTTAGTTCTTATAGACTGCACCAGATCTTTACTAAAGGCAGCTTTGATCCCATTATGCATGGCTAGAGGTGCATAGTCACCATTTATATTTTGTCTCCATGACTCTAGTGAAACATATGAATATTAACAGTTATGAAATGCAAATATATACATAATTGCTATATTATGTCATATCAACTCAAAATATCTCTCAAAAGAAAATGTCTTACAGGTCATAGTCGTTTTCTAGTCAACTAACTCAAAACCAGCATTCACCTTGCAAGTCTTTCTGCCATTTTTATTTCTATTGTTCCGAAATAGTTATGAGCTCTTTCTGTTTAAAGATAGCATTGCCTGACTGTTTAACATTTCTGTACTCAGTTAATTTGCTCATTTTGTCATGCATGTTTAAACAACGTTGTGAGGGTATTTTATTTATTTACTGTTGATCTTGGTTAACCCTTTGCTGCATCAATACATTTCCTGTTACAAACGCCAATACCTTTTCTACAAGTTCTTGTTTTTAAGCAGCCTCGAGTTCTGATCCTCAGCATCACATATTCAAGTTCACTTAGAACCAAGCCAAAATCATTACTTTTAAGTAAGGTTTTACCTTGCTCATTTACAATAGTGGACTGCTAAGTATTTATTTGTTCCTGCCTGTGAAAGTCCCTCCAGTGCAACGCACTCCCATTTTGCTGCACCAGACTTACTTTGCTAGCACTACTTTAATTGATTTGAATACTGCTGTGCCTCTACAAACTTCTGCTTTACTTCCATAACAGCACAACCTTTGTTTTCCTTTCTATTTTTAACTTTCATTTTTAGTACAGAAAACTCACAATTAGTTTACCATGCCTGCACACAATTGTATTTCTTATGCTATACAGTAGTGGACTCCTTTGCACTTTCAGATAGTTTAATTTTAAAATCAGTTCCCCTTTCGTGTCTCATAGTGTTGAGCCACCTTTTTCCTGTGAAAGCGTTTAACATTTTCAGCTTTTTGATGCAATACCTTATTTCTTGCTTTACTCAGTAGGTTTTATTTTTAGAATCTGCACCTTTTTTTACAGAAAATAAAATTGTTTTCCCTGTATATTTAATAGTTTTAATTGCAGGAGCAAGTCTGCATAACAGCACAGGGCAAATATTCTTGTAAATATCACAGTTGTTTAGAATTAACAATTCACGACTCAGGAAAAAATGCTTTTAATGTGGTGTGTCATACACTTTGCCACATACAGCACTAAATACAATTTAGTTCAATGCAGAATGATACTCTTTGCTAAATGCCAGCATTGAATAAGATTCAATGCTTTATATACTTTGTCTCACACATTACTTGGTAAAATTCAGTGCTGTATAAAGCTCTACCCTTTGTCATTACTTTTGACCCATTGCAAATTGTTTTGTTTTTACTTCTTAACAGGTACGGCTTATACATACAAACTTTCCATCAGTTTCTGCCAAAACAGTGTATTTTGGAAGCAACCCACTTCAGAAACAAGATCAGATAGTGATTTTGCTTACTTTAAACATAGAACAGTTCACATACACAAGAAATATCTAGCTGAGATATGCAGCATTTTTTTTATTTGTTGTCACACTGTACTCTGAATATGTTTCATCAACTTGCTAAAATTTCTTTCTGCACGTTATAGACATTGTAGCTTTACAATAATCAACCAATAACTTACTTTTTCTTTTTTACATTAATGGACTCCACTCTTCCGGTTTCCTTCTTTCTAATACACAGTTCTTTTACAGTTGCTACAGATTCCACTAGCAGAGTTTCACAGAGCAAACAATGCAATGGAAAAATGCTAATGGGTTTGTTTTTGTACAACAGTGACTTTGTACTGTTTCAGAAATACATCATTAGACCAACTTCACTGGCACTTTTGAACTGTTTCAGAAATACCATGCCATTTACTGTAGTAGCACTTTACAGTTAGTGTGCACTTAAGGCATGCAATGTAGTTAACATTTCATGGTGTACATATCTGAGAAACTCCTGATATGCTACTCCTTCTTAAAGCAAATTAAAACAGAAATAAACAGTGTAACACTTATACCCCAGCATATACACTGTACAACTGCTTAGCTTATTTTCTCAGAAAGTCCAGTACAATCATAGTTTTTTTCAAAACAAAATTAAACATAGACGTGACATTGCCAGAATGTTTTTCATTTCCCTGTTGTTGTTGTGTCTTTCGGCTTTTCCTGGTTAGGGGTTGCCACAGCGGAACTCCGGTCCACTAATGATTGGCAGTAGACTTTTACGTGCTGAGTTGCTGGCCCTGATGCACAACCTTCAACAAAGGTACGCCCATTCATGCATGTCTCCACACAGAAAATGCTCTAGCTGAGAATCGAACAGGACAACGTCTCACTGTGAGGCGACAATGCTACCGCAGCACCACCACCGCAGTTGATAGTCTCTATATCAATTGTAAAACAGCAGGTAGCTCATTTATTGCCCTGCTGAAGTGCAAAAAAAAAAAAACAACCAACAAACACCCAGGTCTTATTTACAATGCTGACAGATTCACTTGACCCCAAGCTTTTTTCCTCCCAAATCTCAAACAATTTGACACCATAAGTTTCACAACACTGTGTAGTTCATTAATTTCAATTCTATATGCAAAATGTTGTATGCTATTTTTTGCAGTTTGCAAATTCAACATCATTTTGTTATAGCAAAACAGAACAACAGCAGCAAACCATAGACCAACGCTTCCAATAAAAAGCATATAACAGGCAATCCTCTCGTATAAATACGTATAAATTCCAGTGAACAAGATCCAGATATAATATAAACGTTTATTGAAACAGGTTAGCGCTTTCACCAATAATGGCTTCCTCAGACCTATACATTCTACAAATCTCATCATTGTTTAAATAGCGCTCTTGGCGGGAATTCAAAAATCTTAAAGTGCAATCACATTTAATTTCAGATGTTTATCAAATGAAGTAAATAAAACAAATAACTCATACTGACAATTTAAAAACTCATCTAAAAACACATATTTTAAAAACACATATAAAAAATATATATATATCTCTAGTTATAGGTATGCCTATACTTATGCATATATTCTCCCTATCTAAAATTACCTACGGATGTTCCTGGCTTTTAAGAATGGCTTAATGGGTACTACACCATTGAGACCTGGTTGTACATCAGATCTCAACTTTATTATCCAATTGGCTTCTCTGGTCTCTGTGTAATTTTTTATATCGCCCCCTCTATTGCCTGGCTTAATAATTTCTAAAATGGAAAACTTAAAGGTATGCCTAGGTCCACTCTCCATAACATGTCTAGCAAGGGCATTTGTTTTCAGACCTATCCGAATATTATATGCATGTTCCCTCATCCTGTCCCTGAGTGCCCTGTTGGTTTTACCAACATAGAATGCTTGGCACTCAGAGCAGGAAGCTAGGTAGACCACATTAGATGTAAGACAGCTACCATGAGCCCTAAAGGTATACTCCTTCTGGGTGACGGGATGGATGAACGTTTTATCCAGATTGATATAGTTACAAAAATTACATTTCCTACATTTTTCTGTCCCATGTATCTCTATACCATGTTTACCTATCTCTTCCTTGGGGTAACATAGTAATCGCTTTAGATTCTTCTTATTTTTGTATACAAATCTTGGTTCCTCTCCCACTATTCTTAATATCTCCGATTCAACGGTTAGCACACCCCAGTGTTTCCTTACTATATCTTTAATTTTTACTACATCACTAGTATAAAAAATTGTGCATGCTACTCCTTCCACTTTGCTTCTCCCATTTTCACAGACTATATTCCCATCATTCATTACTGACCTATGTGTTGACCCATTGTCAAAATAAGGGGCAGCAGCTTGCTCTCTCAGTAACGGCATATCTACAAGGCCTCTGCTAATATCTCTTTCTGAGTATCCTCTGCTTCTAAACCTATCAGTTAACTCACTAATTTCTTTGGCAAAGCCTGTATCAGTGGGATTGTACCTAGATGTACGTATGGCTTGTCCTCTTACCACATTTTGATACACATATCCCGGGTGCATGCTTGTTCTGTGTAATAGTGCATTTTTATGGCACTTTTTCCTGTATGCTCCTGTATTCATCAATCCATTTTCCAATTTCTCTATATAAATGTCAAGAAAAGGAAGTCTGTTCTCAGAATATTCATAAGTAAACTTAAGATGTGTGTTACTAGTGTTAACTTGTTCCATGAATTCGGCTAGTTCATTAGATGTACCTGTCCAAATAAGGAACAGGTCATCCACAAAACGTTTATAAAATGGAACATGGTTCCTGAATAGAGACATCTGAAAAAGTTTTTCATATTCCCATTCTGCCATATAGAGGTTGGCGTAGCTATTGGCACAGGACGTGCCCATAGCTACGCCATCCCTCTGTAGGTAAAAGCTGTTTTCAAAGCTAAATACATTAGATTCTAGAATCAGCTCTAAAAAATACAACAAAAGCTCAATTTTAGATAGATGCATCTCAGAGTTGCGTTCTAGGTAATTACCCAATTTAATAATTCCATCAGTATTGGGTATCACAGTGAATAATGACTTCACATCCAGTGAAACCATGTAGAAACATTTCGTAGTGTCATAATCCTTGAAGAAATCATTCAACTCCAGTAGAAAATGTTTAGTATCCCTCAGTATATTGATGTCTTTATCTACAAACTGTCTAAGTTGTTTTTCCACATATATTGAAAGTGGTTCAGTTGACCACCCTCTCCCGGACACTATCGGTCTATATGGGGGATCCCTTATGTTCTTATGCATCTTGGGAAGTCCATGGAGTACTGGTATCAAGGGATATTCAACGTACATAAACTCAAATAATTCCTTATCTATAGCATTTGCTCTATATAAATCTTGTAAAGTATTCTGTATTTTATGAACTACGGTGTAAACCATCGCTTCTTCTATGCTTTTATAGTAGGTATTGTCTTCTAGCATTCGTTTCATTCCATCTATGTACTGAGTCCTATCCATGACGACTATGCCCCCACCTTTATCTGCTGGTCTAATCATCAAAGTTTTATCATTCATCAGACTGTTAAGGGATTCTCTCTGTCTATACGTTAGATTGAACTTTTTTCTAGGTGTTTTGTTAGCTCTACTATCATATAGCGCAGCTATATCATTCTCCACCAGTCTACTGTATGCTGTCAACAATGGGTGCAAAGGTAGTGTAAACACGCTAGGTTTTCTAAGTTCTCTGGTATTATAAGTCTGTTCCTGATCTTTGAAGAAAATCTTTAAAGATAGGTTCCTGACATATAATTTGAAATCCCTAACTGTCTCTTCATGCACACTACTATATGTGGGAATGAAGGTGAGACCTTTATTCAATACCACTGTTTCTTCTTCAGTCAATAATCGTTTTGAAATATTGAAGACTAATTGTTCTTCCTCCCTTCCCACATCTTTTTTATACTGTGGTTGGTATCCCTGTCTTGGGACAGCTTCCTTTTCTGTCTCCCTCGACTTACTGAGCGCATTCTCCCCTCTCTTCTGTCCATTCTGATAGGGAAAGGGCGTTCCTTGTTGTAATTGTGGGCTCCTATTACTTCACCATCCATTTGTCTCATTCCAGCTGCCTGTGTTGTTATACTAGTACTAGTACTAGTACCTGTAACTTTCCTACGAACTACTGGTATATTCACATTTCGCTCCCCATTACTTGTATTTCCTATATCATGATTGCCTACATTAGCATCTTCTAAAGGGACAATATCATTCACCCTCCCTTCATTGATAATACAGCCATTCCTCTTTTTATCATTACGACCTTTCTCAACACTTGTGTTTAAATCAATATCAATAGTGTGAACCTGTACAACACTCACATCCCTTTTGTTAATCTCGGATTCAATATCAGTAACAATTCTGTCTGCATTTACTGATTTCACATTAACAGAGGGTTTCTTCACACCGTAGTTCATAAAATACAGAATACTTTACAAGATTTATATAGAGCAAATGCTATAGATAAGGAATTATTTGAGTTTATGTACGTTGAATATCCCTTGATACCAGTACTCCATGGACTTCCCAAGATGCATAAGAACATAAGGGATCCCCCATATAGACCGATAGTGTCCGGGAGAGGGTGGTCAACTGAACCACTTTCAATATATGTGGAAAAACAACTTAGACAGTTTGTAGATAAAGACATCAATATACTGAGGGATACTAAACATTTTCTACTGGAGTTGAATGATTTCTTCAAGGATTATGACACTACGAAATGTTTCTACATGGTTTCACTGGATGTGAAGTCATTATTCACTGTGATACCCAATACTGATGGAATTATTAAATTGGGTAATTACCTAGAACGCAACTCTGAGATGCATCTATCTAAAATTGAGCTTTTGTTGTATTTTTTAGAGCTGATTCTAGAATCTAATGTATTTAGCTTTGAAAACAGCTTTTACCTACATAGGGATGGCGTAGCTATGGGCACGTCCTGTGCCAATAGCTACGCCAACCTCTATATGGCAGAATGGGAATATGAAAAACTTTTTCAGATGTCTCTATTCAGGAACCATGTTCCATTTTATAAACGTTTTGTGGATGACCTGTTCCTTATTTGGACAGGTACATCTAATGAACTAGCCGAATTCATGGAACAAGTTAACACTAGTAACACACATCTTAAGTTTACTTATGAATATTCTGAGAACAGACTTCCTTTTCTTGACATTTATATAGAGAAATTGGAAAATGGATTGATGAATACAGGAGCATACAGGAAAAAGTGCCATAAAAATGCACTATTACACAGAACAAGCATGCACCCGGGATATGTGTATCAAAATGTGGTAAGAGGACAAGCCATACGTACATCTAGGTACAATCCCACTGATACAGGCTTTGCCAAAGAAATTAGTGAGTTAACCGATAGGTTTAGAAGCAGAGGATACTCAGAAAGAGATATTAGCAGAGGCCTTGTAGATATGCCGTTACTGAGAGAGCAAGCTGCTGCCCCTTATTTTGACAATGGGCCAACACATAGGTCAGTAATGAATGATGGGAATATAGTCTGTGAATGCATGCATGGGAGAAGCAAAGTGGAAGGAGTAGCATGCACAATTTTTATACTAGTGATGTAGTAAAATTAAAGATATAGTAAGGAAACACTGGGGTGTGCTAACCGTTGAATCGGAGATATTAAGAATAGTGGAGAGGAACCAAGATTTGTATACAAAAATAAGAAGAATCTAACAGCTTTGTTTTCCTTTCTATTTTTACCTTTCAAGTACAGAAAACTCAACAATTGGTTTACCATGCCTGCACACAATTGTATTTCTTATGCTATACAGTAGTGGACTCCTTTGCAACTCAGATAGTTTAATTTTAAAATCAGTTCCCCTTTAGGTGTCTCATAGTGTTGAGCCACCTTTTTCAGAAAGCGTTTAACATTTTCAGCTTTTTGATGCAATACCTTATTTCTTGCTTTACTCAGTAGGTTTTATTTTTAGAATCTGCACCTTTTTACAGAAAATAAAATTGTTTTCCCTGTATATTCATGTAGTTTTAACAGGAGCAAGTCTGCATAACAGCACAGGGCAAATATTCTTGTAAAATATCACAGTTGTTTAGAATTAACAATTCACGACTCAGGAAAAATGCTTTTAATGTGGTGTGTCATACACTTTGCCACATACAGCACTAAATACAATTTAGTTCAATGCAGAATGATACTCTTTGCTAAATGCCAGCATTGAATAAGATTCAATGCTTTATATACTTTGTCTCACACATTACTTGGTAAAATTCAGTGCTGTATAAGCTCTACCCTTTGTCATTACTTGACCCATTGCAAATTGTTTTGTTTTTACTTCTTATGTACGGCTTATACATACAAACTTTCCATCAGTTTCTGCCCAAACAGTGTATTTTGGAAGCAACCCACTTCAGAAACAAGATCAGATAGTGATTTTGCTTACTTTAAACATAGAACAGTTCACATGCACAAGAATAGGCATATCTATAACTAGAGATATATAGCATTTTTTTATATGTTGTTGTACTCTGAATATGTTTCCATCAACTTTAAAATTTCTTTCTGCGTTATAGACATTGAGCTTTACAATAATCAACCAATAACTTACTTTTTCTTTTTTACATTAATGGACTCTCCTCTTTCGGTTTCCTTCTTTCTAATACACAGTTCTTTTACAGTTGCTGATTCCACTAAGCAGAGTTTCACAGAGCAAACAATGCAATGGAAAAATGCTAATGGGTTTGTTTTTGTACAACAGTGACTTTGTACTGTTTCAGAAAGCCATCATTAGACCAACTTCACTGGCACTTTTGAACTGTTTCAGAAATACCATGCCATTTACTGTATTAGCACTTTACAGTTAGTGTGCACTAAGGCATGCAATGTGATTAGCATTTCATGGTGTACATATCTGAGAAACTCTTGATATGCTACTCCTTCTTAAAGCAAATTAAAACAAGAAATAAACAGTGCTTATATACTGGCATATACACTGTACAACTGCTTAGCTTATTTTCTCAGAAAGTCCAGTACAATCATAGTTTTGAATGTTTTCATTTCCCTGTTGTTGTTGTGTCTTTCGGCTTTTCCTGGTTAGTTGCCACATTCATGCATGTCTCCACACAGAAAATGCTCTAGCTGATCTCACTGTGAAGCGACAATGCTACAGTTGATAGTCTCTATATATCAGTTATCAATTGTAAAACAGCAGGTAGCTCATTTATTGCCCTGCTGAAGTGCAAAAAAAAAAAAAAGCAAACACCCGGGTCTTATTTACAATGCTGACAGATTCACTTGACCCCAAGCACACTATTTACTGTGCATTGCATTTACCATAAGTTTCACGTTCATTAATTTCAATTCTATATGCAAAATGTGGTATGCTATTTTTTGCAGTTTGCAAATTCAACATCATTTTGTTATGCTTGCTATCTGCCATAGTAATTTCTCTTTTTTCTTCTTGCACCCTCTCCCTGCAGCTGACCATCAGCTTCCACCAGCTCCTCTCCCTTTTCAGCTGGTCTTCTTGACCTACCTTAGCCTCTGCTGTGCTCAACCCAACCGAGATTCAGGACCATTGAGGGGATCTAGGTTGCTGACACATTGTCATACTATTGCTGGGAATGTGCCCTTACCCCATTCCACACCATGGCAGCCTTACAGACTCTGCAATTGTTGCCTACAGGAGGTGCATGCATGCTTCCATGCACATGCAGTCTCCTGCCCAAATGATATACTATCTGCATTGCAGTGGTTACCCAGCTCTTATTGCTGCTATTGCAGCAAGTCTAGATAACCGCCTGTCCCCAGGATGGGAGAGCTAGCATCAACCACTTCCTCCTATTCTACCCCCATCCAGCTCTCTAGTGTCCCTGCTACAAGGTTGAATTCAGGCAATCAGTTGGCACAAAAAGGGCTTTATCCTTTCATATGAAAGAAAAACATTTCCAGCTTTCTTTCAGTAGTGTAGTACACTCAATATGCAGATCTTGTCAACCTTTCATTTATTTCATATCACTTTTACCAAAGTACTGAAAAGTACTTGTAAATCTATTGTTTGATATGCAATGTACATCTTTTTAAATTGGCTTAGTAAGCCTTACTTCTCTTGCAGGGTCTGCTTTCTGCTTCTGTTTATTTTCCGCTTCTGAATATGACAAAAGAGAAGCCTCTCACTGTTGTTCTTATTCAGTTAAGAACTTACTTAAGAATGCACTTAGAATTTCACTTCTTTTAGACTCAATTTCTCAAAAGAAAAAAAAATAGTAATTTCTCATTTAGTACACAGTCAAGTATCTCTTTCTACAGGTAGGGAAATCAACTCCCAGTGAGTCAGCACTTGCAGGCAAAAATGAAAAAATCTAAATATAGCACAGTTTGGTATATTTAGACAACCTTTTGGATGGGTCATTATTCCTGTCACAGCCATCCTAACAATAGTATAGTCTAATTTAGACACTCTGATTCCTTTTAGAACAGAGAAACAGTTCCCCTGTCTATTTATGCCTGGGAATGGGATGAATGCATGCCATAAAGGGTAATACTGATGGCAATGTGGCTTTGAGAAGATGGAAAAGGAAGTGCAAGATACGGTGACTGGTTTGTGGAGGGACAGGGTTAGGATTAGCTCACATTTATAAGGATGGTTATGGGAGCTTGGCTTACATGTTCTAACCCTGACCCTAACGTCAGCTTTATACTTTACCTCACCAAAACCACTTTCCATTGCACTATCACTAAGGCAGACACTGACACACACACTTAGCACCATCTCACATGCACAGTACGAAACCGCTTCCCTTTCCTTTTCTAACCCTTATTCAAACCCTTAGCTGCAAACACTTGCACACATACTTTCACACTTAATGTTAAAACTTTTGACATCCAAATGTTTTCTCATTCAAGCCCAATCCAACAGTTATGGTAATGACTAAAACTGAGTCTTACTTCTTAGGATACCTATCACACAAAACGTTTTTTCAATTAATTAACCCTTTTCATTGTTGAAGAACTGGCTATCTGACAAAATGAAGTGTACCCATTCTATTTAGCTCTCTCTTTGTATATACAGAAAGATAAATATAAAGGAAAATACAAAATAAGCAGTTTATTGATGACCCAAAAAAGTTTTATAGAGAATTGGGAAACAAGCAAAAGGAACTGAAACACCACAGAAGAAATAGATACATTTTGGAGAACTATTTAGGAAGATTCTGTGGAACATAACAACAATGCTAAATGGATAGAGGAAGTAAAAGAAAAACTAAGAAGTTCAAATGAACAGGATATGAAATGCGAAGAAGTATTGGCCAGAGAGACTGAAAGAATGTTAAAAAAAGCTCCTAACTGGCAAACCCCAGGCCCACATGCAGTACTTAACTTCTGACTAAAAGTATTAACCTCTTTACATTTAGCCATGAGTAAGAACTATTTAAATATACATGCCAAAAAGACACCAGCCTGATTAACAATAGGAAAAATAATACTTCTACTTAAGAGAGAATCTGCAAGCTATCCTAAAAACTATAGACCGATAACATGCCTTCCGACGATGCATAAACTATACAATGGAATTTATTCCGACAGAGTTTATAGTCATTTAGAAGAAAACTCAATCATGGCAATAGAGCAAAAGGGTAATAAAAGAAAGTCATAAAGAACAAAGGATCATTTCCTTTTAAATAAAGGCATAATGGAGAACTGTAAAAAGAGGAAGAATTTAAGTATGGCATGGATAGACTACAAAAAAGCATTTGACAGTATCCCACATTCATGTATAAGAGTGTTTCAAAATGTGTAAGATTCACCCTACACAGTGACCATGGGAGAGTGGCAAACCACTTTACAGTTAAGCCATGATAAAGGACAAATTATTATTCCAGGGATAGAAATTCAAAAGTGGATATTCCAGGCTGACTCTGTCACCGCTCCTCTTTTGTTTTGCCCTTAACCCAACTGTCTACTTAACAGATTAGATCATGGTTACAATTTGGCTCTCAACACAACAAAGTGTAAAGACTTCTCATCTTTCTTTTGTAGATGATGCAAAACTATATAGTTTATAAGATGAGAAACTGAAAGCTCAACTGCAAGTGGTCAAAACTTTTCAGATGATATAAGAATGTCATTTGGTCTTGATAAATGCGCAAAAACAACATTTAAAGCAGGAAAGCTGCAGCACCAGGAAAACATCAGTTTGTGACGGAAATGTGATATAAAAGAAATTGAGCAAGAGGGAGTGTATAAATGTTTGTGAACTGATGAAGGGTCAACAATAAAACATGAACAAATGCAAATAAAACTTAGTAAGGAATATTTTAAAAGACTAAAATTAATACTGAAAACAGAGTTGACATCTAGGAAAAAAGTCCAAGCTATAAACCAATTTGCTCTTCCTGTCCTAATTTACAGTTTTGGAGTGATTTACTGGCCCCAAAAGATGTTGGCTAGGTGGACAGGAAAATAAGGAGGCTTCATGTTTATCAAATCAGTTATAAAAATTAGTGTATACCAAGACTATCAGCTGGATTCAGGAAGCCCTACATGGAGTGTAGGAATAATGCAGGAGCTGCTGCATGCAATATGGTCACCGAGCGAGCCAGGATCGAGCCCCCAGGACATGCACAAGAGCTCCTACACTATTCTGACATGGATACCACTGCTATATGCTATTTACCTCATTTGCTGGTGAAAACCATGCAAATGAGGTGAATTAGTGATCCAGGAAGCAGGCAGTTGTCCGTGCCTAAACAATGTACAAAGCAGAAATGTATTCAGCTAGTAGCTGAATACATTTCTGCAAATTAAAAAACAGAGGTATGACACCTCGAAATAAAGTATATATTATAGTTATTCTAATCTATACCTTGTTAAATCATTTAATAATTCTTGTTTTCTCTTATTTGGTCTGTAAGCATCAGTGTATTTAATTGTACTCACTTGTTATAGGTTTATCATTGTATATGTATTAATCAGTATATTATCTTGTGTAACAACATCAATGTTTTTGTTAATCTAACTATGACCTTGGAGCTTTTCTCCCCGGGCCTCCACTGAAAATGGACATGTATCCAGTTGGACTAGCCCGGTCAACAAATGTAAAATAAATAAATAAAAATAAAGTTAATAGGCATGTCAATGGCCAACTATATATCCATTGGCATGAAAAATAATTCACTTTTTATAAAATAAAACTTTTTTTTTGGCCAATTTCAGACATTTAAGCATAGGGCAGTGGCGCGCAAATGGGATAATGTAAAAAAAAAAAAAAAATGAAAAAGCAATTTTCAGGGAACTCTGCATTTTGCCATTATAGTCAATGGCATGCAGAATGAAAACAATACCAGGGAATAATGGTTGCTAAAGGGAAAAGGCTCAGTGTGAGTGCAGTAACTATGAAGTAAGGCAGTGGGGTATGCAAATGATGGGAATCTTACTGAATCACAAATTACTTTTAAGTTCCAGACTGCACCTAACCATGTAGGTACTCTAAAATGGCTGTATAAGCAGGAAATGTAAATAACATCAAAAGGGGGTGTGTCATGCTTACTGTAAGCACATTGGAGCTCTGTTGCCTGGGTTTGCACGTAGCTAAGCTTAGCTAAGTGGGGGTATGTCCTACTTAGCTTAGCTGTGCTTAGCTAAGCATGTTCGCGGGCAGGGCAGGCCATTTCCTTTTCAGCAGTGTTTACACTCACTGAATGGGTTTGCGTGGTGCGCACTGGGACTTAAGCAAACCAGAAAAAAAAAACACAGGAAATGGCAGCACTGTGTATATGTAAGCAAGGGGGTGCGTCCAAAGCTGTATAGCCTTGTTTACCTTGCCTAAATTAGTGTGCATGGCACGCATTGGGATTTAAACCACAAAAATAAAAAAATACAGGAAATGGCAAGTGGAACAAAAAAAAAGGGAACTAGCAGAATAGAGGCACTCAAATACAAGTAATAGAGCTGGCAGGTGGAATGTATCATACTCAGCCAATCACACAGGTAACATCTGCAGCACACCACTATAAACTATGCAAACACCTTTTAGTCTGTTTTTTCTCACAAACGCTACACTACCAGTGTACACAGATGTGGAAATTTTACCCGCTAAAACTAACAAAATGTTAGGGGCTGCTGTCACTCTCATACATCAGTATGTCTAAGAGGCTGAGAGTGGTGAGGAGGATAATGCTGACAGCCGGCCCAGACTTATGAGGAGGAGGAGAAGAGTGTTCAGGCCCAGGGTAACCTATCAGGGGCTACATGATCTGGATATAGTGGAATGCTACAGGGTGGACAAGGACATACTGTAGCAAATTGTGGAGCTGTGCAGGCCTCGCCTCACATCCAGAATAAACAGAGGGGAACACATACCAGTGGATACCAAGGTATGTGTAGCTCTAAGAATACTAGCTACAAGTACTTTTCAAAGAGCAATTGGGGATATCGTGGGGGTCTCACAGGCATCTGCATCCAGGATACTCCACCAGTTCCTGGATGCCAGGCGAACACATGCAGCGGAGCACATTAAATTCCTCAGCACCCATGAGGAGCGGACTGGAAATATGCATCTTTTACACCATATAGCAGACTACCCAGAGGTACTGGGTGCCATAGACTGCACGCACATCCACATCAAAGCACCACATGGTGACCAGGGTAGGGTCTACATAAATCGCAAGGGGTTCCACTCCATCAACTGCCAGGTCACGTGTGATGCCCAGGGCATTATCATGAATGTGTGTGCTGGCTGCCCTGGAAGCTATCACGACTCCCACATCTGGCATTCCTCACAGCTGTATCAGTGGTTTGCCGGGGGGGGCATCCCATATGGCCATTTAGTGGGGGATGCTTGCTATGCACTGGAGCCGTGGATGATGACACCCATCAGAAATGCGCACGCACCCACACAAGAATGTCATAATGAGGCACACATAGAAACCAGGATCATTATAGAGCATGTGTTTGGGATGCTCATGTCATGGTTCCGCTGCCTTGACATATCCAGTGGAGCTTTGCAGTACTCCCCAGCCACATGTGCACACATGGTTGTAGTATGTGCCATGCTACACAATATGATCCTGCGGGTTAGGACGGCGCAGTGGTGCAGCGGTAGCATTGTTGCCTCACAGCAAGAGGTTCTCTGGTTCAATTCTCGGCTGGGGTACCTTCTGTGTGGCATCTGTGTGTTCTCCATGCGTTCGTGTGGGTTTCCTCTGGGTGCTCTGGTTTCCTCCCACATTAGAAAGACATGCATCTGAAGTGTTTCTCCATGGGCCTCCACTGAAAATTGGCTGTGTTCCAAGTCGGACTTTCCTGGTTAACAAATGTTAAAAAAAAAAAAAAAAAAAAACAGCTGCAGCAGCAACAAAATCGGGAAGGGCCACACAGCCCCCCACCATTGCCAAGACCTCCAGAGGCACAGAGTGACTCAGAGGAGGAGCATCCTGAGCCTGCCCTTTTGGGCAGAGAGAGGTGTGCCCAGTATGCCCTGGCCTTGGTAAAGAGGCAATGCATAGCACATACACTGACACTGTAGGGCCCCTGGGACTGATCTCTTGCTCTCTCTCTCTCTCTGACTTGCCCATACAGTAAACTGGATGTCAGACATCACACCACTTATACCTGATGTACAGGTAGTGTACTGTGTGCATCCGACATAGTCAGCCCTCAAGCACCACCCTCACAACAGCTGCAGGCATAAGGTAAGCCAGTCTCTGTTAACAAATTAAAATAATGGGGTGGAATTTTCTGATAACATATCTATGATTTTGCTCAAGCATGTAAGGGAATGGGGTGGCTAACTGGGATAGCAGCAGACAACAGACAGCTCTGTGGGACAGCAGGAAGTGTATCCCCAGTACTGCCCTACCCACACCATGTAGTACCATCCTAGTAGACAAATCAAACTGCAGTATATGTGGTGAGCCAAATAACTGGGGGGGGGGGGGTCATAGGTCACATGCATGGATGTCAAAGTAGGGGTCCCATACCCACCACCATCCCCACACAGCAGATCAGCTGTAGACAACCATACAGAAATGCCTGTCCAAAGGCCCCCACATGGCGACGTCCATGAAATCCCCACCCACAGACTTTTACACAGTGATATCACTGCAGGTCTGGTAGTGGCAGTATGGCTTTGAAAGGTAAGAAGTCTGAAACTACAAATGTCTATGCCAGAACAGTCTGACCTGTGGTTGATACTATTATGCCTGTAGTCTGAAAGACAGGTCACACCACCATGCTACATGGGACCAAAATGTTAAGCAAATATCAGCACAGTCTGTGCAGATGTGTAACATATACAGTCGTGTCACCCCCCCCCCAATAGTCCCATAGAAATGCAGTAACATGTTCCTAGACTTAAGCAGCATCTAGCTGTCACTCAGACTGATGGTGCAATAGTAACAGAAAGCAATTGTCAGTAACACCCACAGTCAACTTACTGGTGCCATCCCAGGGGTGTCCCCTGCCGGCAGCCTGGGAACATATGATCATCAGAATGCACTGCCCTGCTACAGATAGCCTGCATCTGTCACACCTGGCCTACAGGCTTCTGGCAAATGCCTATGCCTCACCCACAGTGCCCTTTAGGAAGTGTCATTGGGTGCACATCACCAATATAACACAGTCCACAAAATGCAAAGAAAGTCCATGTTGACAACTGCTAGGAACAAACCTGCCTGCCTCAGGGAGCCACAAATTGGGACAAAGCCTTGAATAATGGGGTGATGAAGATCCAAAGAGAAGGACACCTGTGAAATACTGCTCTAATAATGTTATGATGTTGATGGAATGATTTGTAGTAGCATAGAATTTCTGATGGGTATGAAGTCTGAAACTGCAATGTCAACTCTCTGTAATATCTGACATCAACCCTGAATGACTTGCAAAACACTTTTGCTGGAAAACCACACTTGTTTGGGTAACCAACAAGATATGAGTCATAGGTGTGAACATTCTGTGATACTCTGTACAGTTGACAGGCAGGGCATGGCATTTAAACATGGGAATGCACCCACTGCAGGCAGGCCTGACCCTGGAAGATGGTGACATGTCTGCACCCACAGAACCCTGGGCCACAGCCATGGGGAGTATTACACCCCTCCCTAATCACTCATCCTATGCAATATCCTGACCACAACATGTGGCCATCCAAGCAAAATGGGGTGGGCCATACATATATGTGTGGCAAACACACACCTCCAGGCTGGTCAAACAGTCTGACACACACAAGACCCTCCAAGTACAGTCAACCATTGAGGAGAGCCCAATGCAAAGTACTGGTAGCTATAGCCAAACATATCTGCCTAGGACACACACCCCCAAATATATCTGGAGTCTGTCTGTCACACTCATCCTGTCTGATTTATATTACCCAACTGTGGACTGGAAATCAGACCAGGCCATAACATAAATGCACAGATATTCCACCATTGTAATAAATCACTAAGGTGCTAGACCATTTCCACAGCACCAGCAGTCAATTGCTTGTGGGCACACCCCTCAACAGGCTGGGTAGTGCAAGAATGCATAGCATTTGCCCCATAAACCTTGTGTGTGCATTATCTATCTTGTATTCCTCTGGTAAATCACTGTGATAATCTGAGGATGTATGTCACCAGGTACTGAAACAGTACATGACAGTGTCAAAAGGCATATATGACAGATGTTTGCTAAAACAGCCTTGTAACCTTTGCAGCCCAAAAATTATAGGTTCATAGGTTCATAGGTTGGTACTAGGCTATTGGCCCTAGGGCCTATACAAGCCTAGCCATAACAATTCCCTGGCTATTTCTTCCAACACTATTTACTTCCCTGGACCCCTGTCTTGCAGGGTGACTGATGTGATCCCCGGGGTGAATTTCCTTTCTCCCATCCAATTGTCTAGGTTCCATTTGAAGAGGGCCAAAGAGGCGCTCTGCTTGACATGTATGGGCAGTCTATTCCAGAGTTTGGGGAGTCTCTGGGTCAGGAACCTATCCCTCCAGCATGTTTTGTTTAATGTGATGACAAGGTTTAGATCCCTGAAGTGTGTGGTTCTGAGGGATTGGGATTTCTTTAAGTGTAGCATGTCCAACAGCTCTGGGTTTGACATGGCCTTGTATGTTAAGCAGAGATCACCTCTGAGTAGACAATATGCGACAGAGTATAGCTGGAGTTTTTTAAGGTGGTTAGCATAGGGCATCTGCTTTAGGCCTGTGATTCTTTTAGTGAGGTATTTCTGGGGCCTTTCCAGTTGTTGCAGATGTCATGAGAGGTACATACCAAACGGGCCATTGTATTCTATAATGGGTCTAATGAGGGATGAGTACATTGGGGCAATGACCTCCTTTTTTTCTGGATGAAAAGCCCTTATTGATGAGGTGTGCCACATAAAAGGATTTCCTGACTGTACTGGCGATGTGGTTATCGAAGGTGAGACAACTGTCCACCTGTGTCCCTAAGTGTCTTATCACACTTTCAGTGTTTAGTGTACTGCCACCTATATGGTAATTCACAGGTACATGTTTTTTCCCAAAGGGGATAACTATACATTTCTTGGCATTGAGCTTGAGCCCATTGCTCTGGCACCAAATATCTGTTTCTGTAAGGCCCTTTTGTAGAGTATCCACATAATTTGGGGACTCAGTAATGGCTCCCAGTTTGCAGTCATCTGTGGACTTTGTTAGCCAGAGTCCCTTAGTGTTGACCTGTACTTCAGAGAGGTAGATGCCAAACAAGTGCGGTCCCAGGACTGAACCCTGAGGTACTCCACTTGTCACTTGTCTGGAGATGGATTTAGAGTTGGCTACTTTTACAGTGTGGGTTCTGTCAGTAAGCCAGTTGGCAACCCTTCGAGTGATGTAGGGATTAATGCCCAGCTTAGTAAGTCTATCTATGATTCCAGAGTGGGGGATGGTGTCAAAGGCCTTGGCGAGGTCCAGATAGGCTTTGTGGACCGCCTTACCCTCATCCACAGCTCTGGAGACTGATTTGAAGAAGTCAGTCAGGTTCAGGAGACAAGAACAGCCCCTCACGCACCCAAACTGGGTGGGGTCCAGTGTTTGAAGGCTGCCAATGTCTTTGTTTATAAGTTCCATGATAATACATTCCATGGCATTGCAGATCAGGCTCATCAGACTGATGGGGCAGTAGTTCCTGGGATCCAAGGTGGATCCCCCCTTTTGGAGTGGGATAACTGTAGCTGTGAAGCCTGAGGTGAGGCTATGATTAAACATGACACTTAGGTGAGGTGCCAGTTAATTTTGTAGTTTATGTAATACACAGCCTGGGATGTCATCTGGTCCCATGGATGCTGCATTCTTAGCTTTGGAGAGTGCGTTTTTTACCTGTGTGGCGATTATTACCTGAATTGGGCAATTTGCAGGTATTGAGATGGGCCGTTTGGGGGGGTGAGAGGGGAGTGAAGTTGACACTGAATTGGTCTGCCAGGATATTGGCAATATCTTTAGGATCAGTATATTTAATGCCATTCTGTTGTAGCTCAGAGCAGATTTGAGCATTGCCATTAAAATTCTTGACATAGTTATAGAATGCCTTGTGGTTGTCTTTGGAATCTTTGGCAATATTATTTTCATAACTAGCTTTGGAGGATTTTATGAGGGATCTTAGCTTCTTACTGAGGCTGGTAAGGGAGTTTTTTGCATCCTGGGATTTTCTTCTTTTCTGCAACAGTTTCTTCCTTTTGTTGTAAAGTTTGTTTATGGCAGGGGACCACCAGACTGACTTCCTTTTTTTGGAGGCGAGCATCTTGGCTCTATTTGGGATGGCACGATTCATGCATGAATGGAAGTGCTCATACAGTGCCTTACTGTAGGATTCAGCAGTCAAACTTTCAGTTCCCGTCTGCATGGGTATCATGAGGTTTGTCACTTCTGACTTGAGTAGCATGAAGTTGGCTTTGGAGAAAATTTTTATGGAGGTTTCCTTACTGGGGGAGTGGGGGTGGGTTGTGGATGTTAAGGGTGATTAGCTTATGGTCAGACCTGACCAATGACGGAGTGCCCATAGGTGTGGAGCATCGATTTCCAGGTCTAGGATATTGGAGCACCTGGTGGGACTATGGATTAGTTTATACAGGACACTGGAATTTATGAATTCCAAGAACCGTTGGGCAAAGGTGTTGGTACATGAGTAGTTTTCCCAGTTAATGGCAGGGTAGTTGAAATCACTCAGTATTAGGGTGTTTGGTTGTATCTTAATATTTTTCAGTATGTTTAGAAAGATATAGTGAGAATCTTGAGGCATGGTGGGGGATCTGTAGCAAGCTACAATTTGGATTGCAGTCTTACCTAGTGTTAGTTTCACCTGGAGAATTTCAGACATATTGTGTTGGGCAACTAGCCTGGTGGTGTGAATATGTGAATATGGACACTCCTCCACCTTTATTGTTTCGGTCCTGGTTTGATGGCCGAAAAGTGTGGCAAGAGCTGTAGCCTGGTATTGCAAGGGTGCTCTGAGAGAAATTGTCACAATCATTGTATGGCCCATTGTCCCCACATTTTGATAGGCTATCTCCAGATATTCTGCACCAAAATGTTGACAAGTATGGCTGTAGCACAAAACAAACAGGACTGGAGTAGAACAATGTACTATAGAAGGACACACTGGGCATGCTCATACACTTAGAGAAATGTCAGTAGGATCTAGGAATGAACAGGCCTTCCCAACCCAGTGCACTTTCCGTTGCCCCACCTTAGTAGTCCTGAAGATGTCTGTCACCATAGAAGTCACTTTTGTTAGGCCCAGTCCCATAAGCTCTGTGGTGCATGCGACAACTGCATAACAAGATAGTACAAATAATTAGTTAGGTAAGAGCGCTAATCTCAGTCCTGGCAAATATAAAAATGTGTGTGTGTGTGTGTGTGTGTGTGTGTGTGTGTGTGTGTGTGTGTGTGTGTGTGTGTGTGTGTGTGTGTGTGTGTGTGTGTGTGTGTGTTCACAACTAAAAGCTTTTGGATCCATTCAAACCCAGTACACCTCCCCTTTCTCCACTTTAGTAGGCCTGCAGATATCAGTCATCTTAGAAATGACTTCCATCAGGCTTTACCTCCATAAGCTCTGTGGTGCGTGCGATAACTACATAACAAGATATTACAAATAATTATTTAGGTAGGAGTTCTAATCTCAGTCCTGGCAAATGTGTGTGTGTGTGTGTGTGTGTGTGTGTGTGTGTGTGTGTGTGTGTGTGTGTGCAAGACTGAGGGAGTTGTTTGTTTATAGGTGAAACAGTTTTATGCCATTCCCACCCATGAGTTGTTTGTTTATAGGTGAAACAGTTTTATGCCATTCCCACCCAAGACACTTCACAGTGCCCCAACTTATCAGTCCAGATGATGTCAGTCCCTTATCAGCAACCTTGGCCAGCTGTCAGCCCTATAAGCTCAGTAGCACATGTCATAAATAATTAACACTACAGTACAAATGACTAGTTTGGTAGGAGGTCTAATTTTCTGGCAAATGTGTGTGTGGGTATGTATGTTTGTAAGTAGAAGTATTTTGATATGTTTCCCACCCACTGCCCTACTTTATCAGTCCTGCCAATGTCATTCTCCATATCAGCACCTTTGGCCAACTCTCAGCCCAGGAAGCTCTGTAGCATGTGTGGTAACTATGTAACACTATGATACAAATCACTAGTTAGGTAGGGATTCTTTTCTCACATTTGGCATGTGTCTGTTTGCAGGACAAAGCATTTTGATAGGGTAAACACCCATTGCATTACTTTATCAGTCCTGCTGATGTCATTTATTTTATAAGTTCACAAGTGTGTAGTAGGTAATGGCCCAGGAGCCTTAACAAGCCTAGCACATAGAAGGGTTACATCCCAGTGCCTGTATCAAGTATAGCCACTGCAGTCATCCTTGGGTTGAACTGTCTATTACCCATCCACTCATCAAGTTTCTCTGGAACAGGGTCAACTAGGTGCTCTGCATGACATGTATGGCAAGTGGATTCCGGGGCATGTGCAGTCTCTTGGTGAGGGACCTGTCCCACCAGCATGTTGTGGTGATTGTGGTACTGAGGTAGAGGTCTCTACAGTGTGTGGTTTGGATGGATGTATATGTAGCATTTCTAAACCATCTGGGTCAGACATGGCTTTGTAAGTCAAGCACAGATAGCTGCTAATTAGATGATATGACACAAAGAATAGCTTGGGTCTGTTGAGTCCGTCTGTGTAGGATGTGTGTTTAATGCCTAGGAATCCCTTTGTGAGGTGCTTCTGTGGCTTCCCCATCTGTAGCAGGTGTGTAGTGAGGTACATGGCAAATGAGCCATAATACTTGAGGAGTGGTCTAATGAGGGCATAGTAGACAGAGGTCATTACCTCTGTCTTCTTGGATGCAAAACCCTTGGTAATGCAATGTGCTATATAGAAGGACTTCTTGACCACAGTGGTAATGTGGTGCTTGAGGGAGAAGTTGCTGCCAACCTGTGTCCCCAGATCTATTATAATGCATACAGTGTTCATTGGGCTCCCATCAGTGTGGTACTTGCTGGGAACTGAGTGTTTTACCAAGGGGGTGATGATGCATATTGTGGTGTTAAGCTTCTGGGCATGGTTTCCACACAACTCAGTGGTTTCAGTGAGGCCTTTCTGTGGGGTGTGTGCATCACTTGTGGAGTCAATGGTATCTCCCAGCTTGCAGTCCTCTGTGAACTTTGTCAGAGTCCCCCTCTGTTGGGCTGGACTCCTGAGAAGTAGATGCTGGACAGGACATTACCCAGTACTGATCCCTGTGGGAATCCACTTGTGACTGCTTGCCAGTCTGACCTGGAGTTTGCCACTGTCATACTTGTGTGTTCTGTGAACCAATTTGGAAAACAAATAATGATATATGGGTTGATGCCTAGTTTGCAGGGTTTATCAATAATTCTTCACTGAGGGATGCTATCACAAGCTTTGGACAGATTGATGTAGGCTGTATGCAGTGCCTTACTCTCATACACAGCCCTGTTGACTCAATCAAAGACGTCAACCAGGTTGAGCAGGCATGATCTGCCATTCACAAAGCCAAACTGTGTGGGTCCAGAGTTAGGAGATCACCTATATCTTGGTCAATCAAATCTTTGTTGATGCGGTCCATACCCCTACATAGTAGACTTGTCAGGCTAAGGGGCCAATAATCCCCAGGGTCTGTAAATGCTACCCCTTTATGGAGGGGGATGACTGTAGCAGTGTGCCATGTTTGAGGGACAAAGCCTGAGGTGAGGCTTTGACTGACCAGGGCACACAGATTTGGTCCAAGGTCACTTTGTATGTCATGTAGAACACAGTCATGGATATGTTGGTGTCCCATGGAAGCTGTATTCTTGCCTGTGGACAATGCAGATCTAACCTGGCCTGCAGTACTGCTGGGTGCCTGCCATTCATCTGCCATTGTGATTGTACACTTGTGGGGGGAGAGAGGGGTAAAGCTGGCACTGAATGTGTTGCCAAGACTGTGGCCAATATCTGGTGTCTCAGGATAGGAATTATCATAGTGCAGTAACTCACAGCACTTGTGTTTAATGCTGTGGAGGTTGTTGATGTAGCTATCAAAGGCATTTGTGATTCTTGTCAGTGTCTGCTGCATTTCTGCCTTTATAGATGCCTGTAAGGGATTCCATGAGAGATCCCAAGTTGTGTTTGAGGTTGATAAGGGGGTTCAACAGTCATGGGACACCAGCTTTTCCCTGCAACAATGTCCTCCTTCAGTTGTACACTTTAGTAATGGCAGGAGACCATCACATTGTTTCCCAGTGTTTGGAGGATAGTGTCTGGGTTCTGTTGGCTGTGACTAGTACCATGCATTCATGTACCTGTTTGTACAGTGCATATGTGTATGATTCGACAGTCATGCAGTTATTTCCCATTGCAATGGGTGCAGTGAAGTCACCCACCCCTGTTTTTATGGCTGCAAAGTCAGTTTTGGAGAGGTTTTGCAAGGTGGTTACCATTGTGGGGGTGTGGCTGACATGTTGAGTTCCATGTTGATTAAAGCCTGTGTGGATCTCACCAGGTAGAGATTGACAACTGTGGATGAGCAACAGTCCCATATTTAAGTAGTCAAGACAGGTCAAGGTTGTTGCATCCTCTACCGGGGGTCAGTATGAGCCAGTCCAGGGCACTGGAAATGATGAATACCAGGAAGTGTTGGGCCACTGTACTGGTGCTTGGCTACTTTCCCAGGTGATTGAGGGGTAGTTGAAGTCTCCTACTATGTCAGTGTTGCATTGGACCTTCATAGATGGCATTGAGGAATGTGCATTGACAGTCTAGGGACATAGATCTGAATCCATAGCAGGCTATGGTCTGGATTGCACTATTACCCCAAGGCAGTTGTACCTGAAGTATCTCCGATGCATTATGCTGGGATACTAGTCTGGAGGTGTTCCTATCCATAATGAATATGGAGACAAGACCACCTGTGCAGGTGTGGTGTGGTCAATGTTGGGGGGCTGCTAGTTTCAACATATGGGACATTCCTTAATGTTGGCCTTGTCTTTTTTCCTTGCCTGTGTGAGGGACACTACAGAGTTGGTGGGCTACAGATTCACAGTAGGTGGCAATATGCCACAGGACAGGACATGTGGAGACAGCCCAACAACATGGGGAACATATCCCCAGAATTGTGAACAGATTCTATGTCATCAGTGCTGTTATACACATGGTGGATGGATATATTGACAGGGTTTGTGTGGGCATGCATTTAGTGAGTGACTTCATGACTGACAGTGATATGTCTCTGACATACATCTCCACTGCCACACTGTCCACAGACTGGTCACATGTTTGCCTGTTATGTTTTGTCTGTTCCCCAGGCAGTTGGTGTCCTTGGTTAATCAGTCATGGACTCTGGGGAATGCAGTCAGTAAATAATCACATCTATTGGTATTACTGATGTCATATTCCTCATAAAGGATATTACAACAAACCCAGTAACATCTGTAACTGTCTCAATGTATGACAGCAATATGTCAAATCTACCCCTGTGTTTGTGCCTCTGTCCCCAAATGATGTCAGACTTTGTTCAGATGCCAATGAGGCTCAGACATATTTAGTATAATTATTTCTTGCCTTCATTCCTTCTGCCATCCCAGTGATGTAGTAGACCCACAGACATGTCAGGGAAGAGGCCATAGATATGAGTCCTGAGCCTGTACATTCTGAGGTGAACTATACATGTGAAAAGCCTATGTATGTCTGGCCATTGTTAGCAGACTCTCAGGATTGTGTACACGTCATGTGTACATGTTATTTGTGCTGTGTATGGAGGGGTGGGGTGGATGTAAGTGTTATGGCTCCTTCTTTATCTGACTGTGCATGCTGCTCCAGTTTCTGCTGATCTATTGGCTGTATGCCTTTGTAGGAGCAGACTGGGACATGTGCTGTACCAAGGTCAGGATTCAGACTACACTGAAAATTGGGACTATATATGTAGGGCTAGTGTGTGAATGGCAAACAATGATGTATTTGTTCACACAGTCTGTATATGGTACTGTTCACTTGACTTACCAGTGCGTGACTGTGACTGTGGTGATACTGGTTGTGGGTATGCACTTTCACACTGGTGTCTGTTTGTCAATGCTGTTACATCCCTGCAGTGCCTGATATATTTGCAAATACATGTGTAATTACCCAGAGCAGATTTTCTATTTTAATTACTTGTGCTATTTCACTAAATATATGTTAGAGCACACAGGAGGGTGTTACTACAGCAACTTTGTTAGCTTTTCTATGCCAGTATTTCATATACATCCCCATTTTCATGGCTTCCACCCTCCACTTTGTCAGCCTTGGTCCAGATTCATTGCAGTAAGGGGTTCTGAGCTTACTGCTCAACTGTCTGGATTGTTTCAGGATGTCCAGGTTTATTGCTCATATTTCTGGTCTGTTTTACAGATTATTCTCATTTCTCTGGTAAATCACTTTGATGATATGACTGCTGTCAGAAAATGAGGACATACATTTAATTTACCTACCTCACATCCATCAGAATATGTATGCTGAAACAAACTGTGTCACTCTGTCAAGAAGAATATAGGGGGACAATGACCTCTTCCTTCCTGGATGCTAATGCGTTAGTACTGAGATGTGCCACATAGAAGGACTTTCTGACCACAGTGGCTGGCAAGGTGGTGGTCAAAAGAGACATTGCTGTCAACCTGTGTACCCAGCTCTCTTATAATGCCTTCTTTGTTCAGGGGGCTACCATCAATGTGGTAATGCATGGGAACAGGATTTTTCCCAAAGGGGATGACAGCACATTTTCTGACATTGAGCTTAAGGCCATGGCTCTGATACCAGTCATTGGTCTCATTGAGGCCTTTCTGTAGGATGCCAACATCACTCGGGTAGTTGATAATAGCTCCCAACTTGCAATTGTCTCTAAACTTTGTCAGCCAGAGTTCCTTCATGTTGGCATGGACTTCAGAGATGTTGATACCAAACATGAGAGGACCCAGGAAAGAACCTTGTGGAACTCCACTTATGACTGCTTAACAGTCTGATTGGAGTCAGCTATTTTCACACTGAGTTCTAGCTGTGACACCATTTGCAACCAACCTAGTGATATAGGGGTTGATGCCTAGCTTAGTGAGTTTTTGCATGATTCCTGAGTGGGGAATGTTATCAAAGGCTTTGGCCAGATCAAGATAGGCTGCATGTGCCACCTTGCCTTCATCCACAGCTCAGGTGACAGACTCCAAGAAGTTGACCAGGTTGATTGAGCAGGTATGACCTACCCTTCACAAAACTAAACTGTGTGGGATCATGAATCTGCAGATTCCCATATCCTTGTTTATTAGGTGCATGATGATGCATTCCATAGCTTTGCATAACAGACTTATCAGGCTATTGGGGTGGTAGTTTCCAGGGTCTGTAGTCACTCCACCTTTGTGGAGAGGAGTGACTGTAGCAGAGAACAATTCAGTAGGGACAAAGCCTGAGGTAAGGCTGTGATTGAACAGGGCACGCAGGTGAGGTGCCAGGTCACTCTGTAGTTCATGTAGAACACAGCCAGGGACATTGTCATGTCGCATAGAAGCTGTATTCTTGGCCTTGGACAGTGGGGTTTTAACCAATGCAGCAGTAATACTGGGTGCCTGGCAGTGCAGTGGTATTGTAAATGGTCCTTTGGGAGGGTAAAGTTTGCACTCAATATGTCGGCCAGTATATTGGCAATATTTGTTGGCTCAGTCTAGGAGGTACCATTGTCCAGTAGCTCAGAGCACATCTTGGTATTGCCATGGAGATTCTTTACATAGCTGTATTAGGCCTTGTGGTTGTCTTTACTATGTGCTCCAATTCTGTTTTCACAGCTAGCTTTAGAGGATTTGATGAGGGATCTCAACTTTTAATTGAGGCTGATAAGGGTTTCTTTCCAGTCTTGGGACTTCACCTTATTCCGTATCAGTTTCCTCCTTCTGTTGTATAGTTTCTTTATGGCTGTACTAACTGATTCTTCTTCTTCTTTCGGCTTTTCCCGGTTAGGGGTCACCACAGTGGATCACCTGTCTGCTCATGATTGGCACTGGAGTTTTATGGTGTCGAGTTGCCAGTCCAGCACTCAGCCTTCCACAGAAGGCACACACACACAAACGCACTCACACCTAGGGCCAATTTAGAGTGTCCAATCCACCTACAGCATGTCTTTGGGATGTGGGAGGAAACCAGAGCACCCAGAGGAAACCCACATGACCAAAGGGAGGACATGCAGACTCCACACAGAAGGCACCCTATCCGAGGATCAAACCAGAGTACCTCTTGCTGTGAGGTGGCAACAATAACTGCTGCACCACCATGGCCATCTCAATGACTGTACTAACTGATATATTTGGAAAATCATCACTATTTTATAGAGCTCAGATGGTGTAATGGTACATTGCTTTGATTGCATTTTACAGGGCCCTGGGTTCAAGATTTGACAGGACTTATTATTTTGTTGCAAGGCAGAACAGTTGCTACTGTGGAGGGAGGGATAAGGGCAATATTTAAGAGGACCCTAGTTTGGGACCATTAGTCCCCATTTTGACAGCCTTTGGACAGATTTGTTGCAGTAAGAGGTTCAGAGTATGGATCTGATGTCCGACTGCACTATATATATATATATATATATATATATATATATATATATATATATATATATATATATATATATATATATATATATAGTTATATTTTGTTTTAGGTACATACAGAGATATTTATATATGCATGTATTTATGTACTTATATATCTATATATCTATATATATATATATATATATATATATATATATGTGTGTGTGTGTGTGTGTGTGTGTGTGTGTATTTTATATATACTTATATATAGTTATATTTTGTTTTAGGTGCATACAGATATATATATATATATATATATATATATATATATATATATATATATATTTACTTATGTATATATATATATATATATATATATATATATATATATATATATATATATTTACTTATGTGTATATATATATATATATATATATATATACATGTATATATCTTATAAATCAAATGTAGTGCACCCGCAGGTGTAGCTAAAGTAGATATGGGTTCCTTTCTACCTGACTCTGGTGACACCCCTATTAGGCCCAACACACCAAAGTGGCAAGAATGACACATTTATTTTCTAGGTGACACATCTAGTTTAAAAGGCAATAGCACATCTACAAACAAATTATTTCAACAGTGCTCCAGTTAGCAATAAGACAAGGTGAGATATGCATGCAATGAAACCATACATCCACCCTCTTCCCCAGAACTCAACAGAAAAAGTCTTCACATTCAAACATGCACAAAGAAGGCAATATCACAGAGCAGTAAAGCTTTATAATGCAGCAATACAAACACAGAGAAAAATGCAATGCCATTAGGCAATAAGAGTTATAATACAGCAATACAGATATGAGAAAATGCAATGTCATTGAGCAGCAAAATTCTTGAAGGCAACAGTACTAACATGAGCAAAATGCAATGTCATTGAACAATGAAGATTTATAATACAACAATAGAAATATGATAAAAAATCAATGTCATTGAGCAGCAAAATTCTTGAAGGCAGCAGTACTAACACGAGCAAAATGCAATGTCATTGAACAATGAAGATTTATAATGTAACAATACAAATATGAGAAAATGCAATGTCATTGAGCAGAACTAACACTCTCAAGCCCTTTGATCAATTCTAAAAAAACTTACTATGAAACACTCCATTATACCCTGTTCACTGGCCAGTGACTACTTACAGTCTTGCTGCAGGCATGATGGGGCCCAAGTTGTAGCTAATATGGATCCCATTTATTTGTAATCCACAAAACATTTGGGGGATCCACAATCTTATAAAAATATAAAATGACGGCCAAAGCCTCTCACCACTCTGTCCAGAATATCCTAGTGACCAGGTGCCATGATTTATCTGATGAGAAAAGTAGAAAAATCACCTGCCAGAACTCTGGAAATCATCAATGGCTTCTCTATACTAGGCCCAAAGGAACTCCTTTCTTGCTCAATCATATGCAGGTGTGGAACTACTGGTTTCAGACTTCTTTCCTGATTCCACAAAATACCATCATCCAGGATTTCAGCAAAAGACAGACACAATCTGCTACTTCACTTCCCTGTCCCCAAAGCACTAGAAAAGAAAACCCAGTTATGCTGCAAGGCCCTTTTTACCTTCAGCTCCCTTTTTCAATCTTCACTTTTTCAGCTAGTGTTTCAGTCCCCTCTTTCACTTTCGAAATTGTCTTTTATATTCCTGAAAATCTTGTGATGTAATGAAAAACTACAGTCTATTACTTTTACTATGAAATACAGTGGGAGCTACACCCCCCACTTGAAAATATTGGGTCCCCCCAAGTCAAAGGTAGATTAGTAGAAAAATATTTACAACCACTAATGCACCATCAACTGAAAAATATTTTTGCATTCAAAAGGTACATTTCACCAAGGGTAAGCAGCCTTATGCACAACTTGGGAAGGTGTATCACCACTGGAGTAGGAGGCATAGGGATTATGAGCTCAGACTCTATGATGAGCTGTGGTCACAGGTTCCTGTGTACTATGTCTTAAACTGTTATATATAAGTCTCTGTGGGGGCGGAATCAGTCTCTGCAGTTTTGGTTCGGAAGAGACAGCTAAGGAATTTTGCTCGGAAGGTTTGTCACCCACATCACATTCAATGTCCAGTTCTTCAGTAGGCATATTGTCTACTTCTAAGATCTCCTCTTGTATAACTTCACTTTTGTTTTCCATAATGGCATGACTCTCCTCAGCACTATTTTCTGAAGTTTGCATAGCAGGGCCTCCATCAGTATCAGGTTCTGTAAGAGGCTCAGAAACATTACTTAGTCTATTGTTAGGTCTGGGCTGCTCAAAATGATAAGGAACAAATTCCGGTGCATTTACATTGAGATTACAGCCCATGGGGTCTTGAACATCCTCATAAAAAAACTCACTGAAACCCCAGTCATCATCACTGTCCTCCTCTCCTTCAGCAGGAGGGAGCATAGGCTCTTGAACATTGGAGGGGATAGTTCCTCTCCACCTTAGCCTCTGGATCGCCTTGAGTTAGGCTTCCTCTGAGCCATTCTGGGTTTCGGATTCATGAGTCTCACTGATTTTACCAAAGGCATTAAGTTGTTGTGGTGCCAGGTTTTAATGGGTCCTTCTTTCCCCTCAGGGCAAACTTGGTAGACAGAGATATTAGGTAGCTGAGAACAAATTATATAAATCTCAGATCCCCAGTGGTCAGCTAGTTTATGCTTTCCTTGTAGTCCCAAATTTCTCAAACGAACTCTGTCCCCTGGCTGCAAGTCATGCATCTTTACTTTTTTGTCATAGTGAGCCTTGTTTCACTGATGTCTTTGTGCTGTTGATTTTTCAGCACACTCATAAGTCTGTCTGAGGTTCTTCTTGAGTCTCTCCAGATAACTGTCATGAGATCACACTGGTGTATCATCAGCTGTGACTCCAAAGGTGATGTCAACAGGAAGACAAGCTTCTCTTTCTCCAAACATTAGGAAGTAAGGCGAGAATCCTGTAGCATAATTTTTAGTACTGTTGTAAGCATGCACCACTGTGGCTACATGTCTACTCCATTGACTCTTCTTCTCAGCAGATAGTGTCCCCAACATGTCTAGTAAAGTTCTGTTGAAACGCTCAGGCTGAGGATCTCCTTGAGGATGATAAGGAGTGGTGTGGCTTTTGTGGACTCCCAACAGGGTGAGTATTTCATGGACAAGCTTGCTCTCAAAATCACGTCCTTGATCAGAGTGTATCCTTTCTGGCAGGCCATAGTGTACAAAGAACTTCTCAATTAGTAGTTTCGCCAATGTAATAGCTTTCTGATCGTGAGTGGGAAATGCTTGACCATATCTGGTATAGTGGTCTGTCACCACCAGCACATTACTGATCCTGCTTTCATCCGGTTTAATGCACAGAAAATCTATACAGACCAGTTCCATGGGTCCACTACTTTCCATTTGACCCAATGAGGCAGCTCTGGTCAGCAGAGTCTTTCTCTGAATGCAACAAAGACATGTACGACAATAATCCTCAACATCTTGCTTCATGCATGGCCAGTAGAACCTGTCTCGTACCAGACTCATAGTTCTGTCATAGCCAAGTTGACCATGTTTGTCATGCAGTGACCAGAGTACTACTTCTCTATACTTCTGAGGAAGCAACAATTGCCATTTTTCACTGTTGAGTGCACTTGGATATCTCCTATACACTGGTCCATTCTGTATCTGGAGTCTGTCCCATTCTTTGGCCAAAAGTCTTGTCAGAGGATGAATATCCATGAGAAGCATATTAACTTGTTACTTCTCTAAAGCTGCTACCACCAGCTGACCTAAGGGGTCTTCTCTTTGATCTTTCCTGAGGTCACTGTTACTCAAAGCTGGTAGCGATGAAGCCTGTAAAGTGACCAGATTACAGTAAGCTTGGGGTATGCTTTCTGCAGACAGACCTAACTTCTGGGCCCAACATTCCATGTGTTGATAGCAGGTTGCAATCTGACACATAGCCCTCACCCCTGGCACTGGTATTTCCACCCATTCATCGTTGGGGTGTAAACCTCCCTGAGGTCTTCTGGACAGACCATCAGCATCTCCATTTTCATGTCCTGGGTGATATTTCAAACTGAAATTATAGTTGCATAGAGCTGCCATCCATCTGTGGCCAGTAGCATCTAGCTTTGCAGTGGTCTGGATGTATGCCAGAGGATTGTTGTCAGTCTGCACTTCAAATTCAGCCCCATAGAGATAGTCATGCAGCTTGTCCACTACCGCCCACTTTAAGGCAAGGAATTCCAACTTGTATGCAGGGTAGTTTCTTTCTGTGGGGGATAAACTCCGATTGATAAAAGCCACAGGTCTCAGCTTTTTGTCATACTCCTAGTAAAGGACTCCTCCTAAGCCATTCCTGCTAGCATCCACATGTAAAGTGTATGGCTTGGTTGAGTCAGCGCATGCCAGTATATGGGGCATGTGTGATGCAATACTTAAGCTGTTCAAATGACTCTTCACACTCAGGAGCCCAATGACTCTTGATGAGTTCTTTAGAACCTCCCAGTCATTTAGTTTTTTTTCCCAAGGATATCTTTAATTATTTCATCTGCTTTCTCATCATTTTGGAACAAATGGTTGAGGGGTCTTGCTATCTTTGAAAATCCTTCCACAAACCTTCTATAGTAACTGCAGAACCTCAGGAAAGATCACAGCTCTGTGATAGTTTTGGGTCTGGGCCAAGATGTCACCACTTCAACTTTGCTGGGATAGGTGGATATTCCATTTGCAGATACTACATGCCCCACATAGGTCACTGAAGGTTGGAAGAACTTGCATTTGTCCAATGACAACTTCAGGTCTTCCTTCTCAATCCTGTCTGATACGTTTATCAGTCTTTCTTTGTGCTCCTCTAGGGTTCTCCCAAAGAAAATGATGTCATCCAGGTAGACTAAGACTTCCAGGAAATGCATGTATCCAACTGTTCTTTCCATGATTCTCTGGAAAGTTGCCGGTGCATTTGATAAACCTTGAGGTAGGCGATTAAACTCAAAAAATCCCAAAGAGGTGATGAAGGCAGTCTTCCCTTTATCTTCTGGGTGCATAGGGATTTGATAATATCCACTCCTTAAGTCTAGCACACTGAACAACTTACTACCCACCAGGCAATTTAGAGCATCTTCAATCCATGGAGTTGTGTACTGGTCTGGAATGATTCGCTGATTCAGAGTATGATAGTCAACATACATGTGAACTGACCCATTCTTTTTCCTGACAATGACACTGGGAGAGGCATATGGACTTCTTGACTCTTGAATTATCCCTGTGGCTTTTAGTTCTTCCAAATGTTTTCTTAAGTCCTCCAGGTCTCCTGGAGCTACTCTTCTGGAACTTTCCCTGAAAGGCAGGTCCTCTTTTACTCTTATTCGGTACTCTATACTTTTTGCACAGCCCACATTTAGTTCACTAGTAGAAAAACGACTTTTCTTTTTCATTAATAGCTCTTTAACTCTGGTTAGCCACTCAGGGGGCAGGAGACCACCTCCTTATATCAATATCTTCCAGCTTCAGCTCGTTGGCCTTGCTCTCATTCCTTGTCAACACAGAAGCAGGTAAAGGAGTGGCAGCATAAACATTTCCCAAATGCACTTGTGAACATAGGACAATGGGAGTACTTCCTTTATTCTTTAACTCCACAGGCAAAGTGTCATAAGGATGCTTTAACTTGTCCACAGGCCAAACTTCTGTGACTAGTTCCAGCCCCGGTGGCAAGTCACTTTCTGGATACATTTCTATCATGAGATGAGAGGAAAATGTTTGTCCACACATCCTCACTTTGGCTCTCAAGCAGGTGACTTGACCAGGATGAATTATATGCTCTTTCCCAGACAGCATCCACACATGACTAATTTCATCTTTCTTACTATCCTTCTCCCTTTGAAGGGCACAGAAAACTGATCTCAGGAGAGGATGTAGTGTTGGGTGTTCCTGGGTCAACTGAGGTGTTAGCATTCTTCTGACGAGATCAGTATTTGTCCCCACTAAAATAGATGCTGAGTCCTTTCCTTTTGGCTTGGGGCACACAACAGCAAGTGTTTCAAAAACTTCTGTTGACCCAACAACTGAAATGGAAAATTTTAACTTCTGTGAGACATAACCATCATAAGGGAACTTCGTGTCACTCAGCCCCCAGATCTCCAAATCGTCTAACTTTCCAAGTGGCAAATGCTTTAAGTATTTTTGGCAGAAGTCTCTGTACGGAATGGTGATTTGTGCACCAGTATCCAACAGTGCTTTACTATACACTCCTTCTATTTTTACTGACACAACAGGGGGCGGTCCCAGTAGGCTATCGTGTAGTTTCTGTTTCCGGTGCTGTTCAGCTGTACAGCTGTCAGCATGTGGCTGAGGTACCACCAGTTGACCTCTCCATTTTAACATATAAGACTCTTGCTTAGTAATGCTTTGTAGTCCCAGATGCTGAGATTTTGGCTGAGATGCATTTCCAATTTGGATGTTCACCTCATATGAGCAAGAAGTGTGCATAGTAGGTAGTTTCTCTCCCCTATTACAACAGTTTATGTGGAAAGGAGATCCAGGATGCTGTCTCTTGATGTTAGATTTTATGGAGATGTTTGTAACTGGGCACTCAGCTGGCTCCTTCACTGAGGCCCTTTGAAGTTTCCCTGCATTGCACTAGCCAATAATAGTTTGTTCACTTATTTCAAGTTCTCTGCATTAAGACACTGTCGCTTTATATGCCCCACATCCCCACAGTGAAAACAAAACCCAGTAGGAACTCTGAACATTGGCTGATTCAGTTCTTCCCTGAGTCCTTTTGTGGAGGTTCTAGCTGATGTATTTCTTCCTTCAGCTAAAGTTACCATGGCTTTCTGCAATTCTGCAACTGTCTGGGTGACTTGAGCTATGGCGTTGGTCAGGGAAGACACCTGCATCTGCAACTGTGACACCTCTACATTTTGGACAATCTGGGCCACGACTCCTGTTTGAGTGGTGAGCATGGCTATAGGCTCCTGCTGGTGTTCATTCACTGTTTTAGCTGCTGTTGAACACTGAGGTTTGACTTCCAACAGGGCTTCCTCTTCCCTCACCTCTTTAACTGAGAATAAGTTGGAGCCTCTTCCCTATTTCTCATCCTCATTCTCCACACAATGGGGTCCATAGCTTGAGCACCCTGCAAAATTTGTCTGATCTGTACTTGGTCAGCTACTTTTGGATCCACCCCTTTCTTTAGGATGATCTGGTGGAGCATTTTATCTAATCACTTAATGTAATCAGATAGTTTCTCACCAACTTCTTGGTATGTATATTCAAACTGATACAGTAGGTCAGCAGCCCTCTTGGTCCTTCCAAACACATCTTATAGGTTCATAGGTTCATAGGTAGATACTAGGCTATCTGCCCTAGGGCATTTATAAGCCTAGCCAGAGTGTATTTGGCTTCCGCCTCCCTATTAGATTAGCCTACTGTGCCTCTGTAAAGTAGGTCACAGAAGGTACCCTTTTAAGATTAGTTTACTGTGCCTCTGTCTAGCAGGGACACTGGGGAGATCCCAGGGGTGAATTTGCAATTTCCCATCCACGCGTCCAAATTTTGCTTGAAGAGGGTCAGCGAGGGGCTATGTCTAACATGAATTGGGATTCTATTCCAGAGTGAGGGGAGACTCTGGGAAATGAATCTGTCCCTCCATCATGTCCTATTTATTTTTGTGCTGAGGTTTAGGTCCCTGGAGCATGTAGCTCTAAGGGAATTGGATTTTTTGAGGTGGAGCATGTCCATTAATTCTGGGTTTGACATGGCTTTGTACGTCAGGCATAGATCGCCTCTGAGTAGGCGGTAAGCAACTGAGTAGAGCTGGAGTTTCTTTAGTCGAGCTGCATAGGACATCTGTTTGTAGCCCATGATCCTCTTGGTGAGGTACTTTGGGGTCTCTCCAATTGCTGCAGGTGTTGGGTAAGGTACATCCCAAAAGGGGCATTGTATTCAATTATGGGCCTGATGAGTGATGAGTAGAGGGGCACAATGACCTCTCTTGATCTAGATGCAAACCCTTTCATGATATGGTGGGCTATATAGAAGGTCTTTCTAACCACTTTGGCAATGTGATTATCAAAGGAGAGATTACTATCTACGTTGGTCCCCAAATCTCTAATTACTTCTTCCGTACTTAATGGATTACCACCTATGTGGTAATTTGTGGGCACCTTGTTTTTCCCAAAGGGGATGACTATGCACCTTTTAGCATTTAGCTTGAGGCCATGGCTCTGGCACCAAGCATCCATCTCTGTGAGACCCTTTTGGAGGATGCTTGTGTCAGCTGGAGATTTGATTATGGCCCCCAGTTTGCAGTCATCTGCAAACTTTGTCAAGAGAGGTCCCAGAACTGAGCCCTGTGGGATGCCACTTGTAACTGGTTTGGATTCGGACATGGCACCTGCGATTCTGACCATGTGGGTTCTATCTCTGAGCCAGTTTGCAACCCATCTTGTGATATAGGGGTTGATATTTAAGCTGGTAAGCTTATTTATGATACCCGAGTGGGGTATTGTGTCAAAGGCTTTTGTGAGGTCCAGGTAGGCTGTGTGGACTACCTTGTCCTCATCTATGGCTTTGGTAACTGTTTCAAAGAAACCAACTAGGTTTAAGAGGCAAGATCTGCCCTTAACAAAGCCAAATTGGGTAGGGTCCAGTGTCTGGAGGCTCCCAATGTCTTTGTTTATGAGTTCCATGATAATACGCAATACTACAGATAATCTTGCAGTACTCCTAAATAGTCCTTGGCCATGCAATCTTGCTTACCCATCCTTAGGTTGCGTATGGTATCCACAGCTAACCTCTTTAGACTTTCAGCTATCCACTGCTTCTTCTGAGATTCTGGGATATCCCACTCCTCTAGGGCTTGTGAAACCTGATCCATCCAGGATTCAAAATCTTCCTCTCCATGATGTGTGAGTTGTTTGCCAGAAAAAAAAAAACTGAATTTGCAGTAGCCAAACCCAGTGAATGGCTGTGTAGGCTTTAAGCATTTTTCTACAATACTTCCCAAAGCATTCAAAACTTCAGGCCCTATAGTATTTATGGGCAGTAAAGCTGCAGCTTCTGGTGTAAGGTTTTGACCTACTTGGATAGCTATCTCAGGTATTTTCTCTGTTGCTGAGGTAGTGCACTTATCATGGATTACCACACGGACTGCACTCTCACCTGAAATTTGTACACTTGAAGGTATGTGCTCATACACTAAAGGACTTTCCAATCTAATAAGGCCAATGTGATCTGCTCAGTAGGGTCCATAGTGCTGTCTAATAAAAATACAGGTGCTACAACTGGTAAGGATCCTGTGACTTGATGTATTTGCATATCAGTCCATGTGACCACTGGCAACACCAGAACTAAGCAGTGCTCTGACTGAGCATTGTGCTGTTTGCACCACTTAGCGGCTACGTCTGGGTTCATGTTTCTTCTAGATTTGCTTCCCACACATACAGGGGAATAGGGTGGAGTCCAAAGCAGGACAGGCAATCCCAGATGAGCCCAAATGTAATGCACCCACAGGTGTAGCTGAAGTAGATATGGGTTCCTTCCTACCTGACTCTGGTGACACCCCATTAGGCCCAACACACCAAGGTGGCAAGAATGACAGATGTTTTTGTAGGTGACACATCTAGTTTAAAAGGCAATAGCACATCCACAAATTATTTCAACAATGCACCAGTTAGCAATAAGTCAAGGTGAGATATGTATGCAATGAAACCATACATCCACCCTCTTCCCCAGAACTAAACAGAAAAGGTCTTGACATTCAAGCATGCACAAAGAAGGCAATATCACTGTGCAGTAAAGCTTTATAATACAGCAATACAAACACAGGAGAAAAATGCAATGTCATTAGGCAATAAATGAGTTATAATACAACAATAAAGATAAGAGAAAATGCAATGTAATTGAGCAGCAAAATTCTTGAAGGCAACAGTACTAACATGAGCAAAATGCAATGTCATTGAACAATGACGATTTATAATGCAACAATACAAATATGAGAAAATGCAATGTCATTGAGCAGAACTAATAATCTCAACCCCCATTGATGAATTCTAAAAAAACCCACTATGAAACACTCTCTTATACCCTGTTCACTGGCCAGTGACTACTTACAGTCTTGCTGCCGGCATGATGGGGCCCAAGTTGTAACTCATGTGGATCCCAGTAATTTATAATCCACAAAGCATTTTCGGGGGGGGGGTCCACAATCTTATAAGAATATAAAATGATGGCCAAAGCCTCTCACCACTCCATCCAGTGACCAGGTGCCATGGTTTCTCTGATGAAAAAAGTAGAAAAATCACCTGCCAGAACTCTGGTAATCATCAATGGCTTCTCTGTACTAGGCCCAAAGGAACTCCTTACTTGCTGAATCATATGCAGGCATGGAACTAATGGTTTCAGACTTCTCTCTTGATTCCACAAAATACCATCATCCAGGATTTCAGCAAAAGACAGACACAATCTGCTACTTCACTTCCCTGTCCCCAAAGCACCAGAAAAGAAAATCCAGTTATGCTGCAAGGTCCTTTTTCCCTTTATCTCCCTGTTTCAATCTTCCCTCCTTCACTTAGGGTTCCTGTCCCCTCTTTCACTTTCAAAATTTTCTTTTATATTCTTGAAAAGAGCTCCACCTTGTGGTATAATGAAAAACGACAGTCTATTACCTCTTCAATGAAATACAGTGGGAGCTGCACATATATGTGTACATTTTATATGTATATCTCGACATATATTATGCATTAATGTTTCCATATATATATATGTGTATATATATATATATATATGTGTGTGTGTGTGTGTGTGTGTGTGTGTGTGTGTGTGTGTGTGCGCATCTCCATACACATATTAATTTATATAAATTTATATATATATATATATATATATATATATATATATATATATATATATATATATATATATGTACACAACTTTACTAATTTTAACAAACCTTTTACTTACTGTTGAATGACTCTACTGAATGATATGTTTGAAAAAAACATCAGACATATTAACAGCTCAGATGGCTTAGTGGTAAATTGCTGTGGCTATGGTGTGTGGTGTCCTGGGTTCAAGACTTGCAAGGGCTCATTATTTCATTGCTGGGATGAACAAGGGTTGTTGGATACAGAGTGATTAAGGCAGTTGTAAGTGGGTTTGGGCAGTAGTAAGAATGCTGATTTCCGGTTAACTATGCTTACAGACAGACTTAAAAGTGATTAATCTGTGCAGGCATTGCTTAGCACCATGCAAACAGGCTTACTACTGCTTACCCCCACACTAATTTCTTAAAAAGAAAAAAAGGAGTGATAGGAAAGTGGTGAAAAAGGGGGCATGAAGAGGGAAAAACTATATGAAAGATAGCTAGGGATGTGCTGGATGGGTGTAGGGAAGGTCCATAGCTGTCCATTTCTTCTACAGCAACAGGTGTGCATATATACTGAATTTGGAGGTACATTTGAACACTCAAACCACTGTGAGAGGGGTGAGGACAACAATAATGTGTTATGAAGCCAATTAGACCAGATTACATATGCCCAGCAGACACATGCGTGAAATGTATGGGGTGACTTTTTTTTTGGGGGGGGGGGGCAGATTGTCCTTTTTTTTTAAGTAGGAAAAACTCTGTTCACACTGCTAAAGTTGGCGAGGAACAAAAATAGAAAAAAAATAGTTTTTTCTGTATCTTTACAAAATAAAAGTGTTTTTTATGTAAGTGTTCATCTCACTGAATAGCTATGTGTCCTGTAGATTTTGCCTCAGTTTTTTTTTTAAGGTGAGAGTGGAATGTTGGGGAAGGATAGTAGGTATATTTGGGGAGGTAGGTTGGGTAGGAACACAGACAAGACAGGCAAGACAGCATACAGGAGTGGTATGTGACACATGGGGGTAAACACCTTGGACGAGGAGGGTTGTTTGGTAATCCAAAGTCCACAAGCCCCCAAATGGATACAGTGGGACTGAGGTCCCGACCCATGGGCAGTCACCATTGCACCTTCATGGCCCCAAAGGTGGCTGTGCTGGGGGCTGAGCGGAAGAGGCAGGCTGACCCTCTAAATGTGCCATGTGGCCCTCAAGCTGGCATAGCAGATCTCCCAATTCTCTACGGAATTCCCTACACACCAGAACCCAGACCTGGCTTTGGGTGACAGGATCCTGTCCATGCCCACCCCCAATGGGGGGAAAAACTCCATCCCCTGAGGTGGTTCCACCCGAAGGTAGTGCAGGACCAGCAGATGAAGAGGTCCCGGGGTGGGTCCCAGATGTGCTAATCCCAGTGTCGTGGCTAGATGAGACTGGAGAGGTGGATCGGCTGGGATCAGCCTTCCCAGACGTGCTATGGTGTTGCAGTTTTAGAACATGTTGGTTAGTCATGAAAAACACATTCCAGGATTAGTTATAACAGCATGCATGAGTATTCCCATTATCCCAAAACAATAGATTTGGAACATTTGCATAGCAAACAGAACACATGCATATATGGAACCACACTGGGCATTACACCGGCATGCAGGTTACATTGATAGCAACAGTCCACAAATTATGGTATTTGAACAGGGAACATTAATTGGAAAACATTTCAATATTTGTAGAACAATAGGACACATATCCCACTGGTAGGTTTGGTGGAAAACATACTCATTCATTTATGTGCTTAGATTACTGGTGGAGATAAGGTGGGGGAGAGAGAGCTAGAGATGTCAATTAACAAATGTAGATTCTTGCAGTGCTCACAGCTTTAATAATCATTGCTCTAATCATTACTCTACAGGTAGTATTACAACAATCTCTGACCTTGGGTTGGGCAGTGGTATCTTTGTACACAGTGTATAATTACGGCCTTCTTATAGCTACTTTATACCTTTTCTTACCTGTCAGACCTGTGGAGGTGATTTCTGTTAACACCACCTGACTGTTTCTACCCATATTCACATAGTCAGAGTTACATATGTGCACTCATACTCTGTGTGTGTGTGTGTGTGTGTGTGTGTGTGTGTGTGTGTGTGTGTGTGTGTGTGTGTGTGTGTGTGTGTGTGTGTGTGTGTGTGTGTGTGTGTGTGTGTGTGTGTGTGTGTGTGTGTGTGTGTGTGTGTGTGTGTGTGTGTGTGAGTGTATGCATGTCTGTGTGTGTGTGTGCTACTGCCATACTTTGCCTTGATTTCTATTGATCACCCTGGTAGTTGGCAGCAGGGACCAGTAGCTGTGACAGCATGACACTTGAACATTTCTTGGGAGAGACTACTTGGTGTATGTACTTATATTGCTGTCATTTGCAGCCTTGGGGTTGGGCCATGGGTGTTGGACACAGTACAGCTACTACCCTTATACTTTATACCTTTTCTTACCTGGCAGACCTGTGGAGGAAATTTCTGTTAACACTGCCTTACTGTTTCTACACATATTCATGAAATCCTACGTGAAATTATGCATACCGCTTACTACCACTCCTGGGATTCAAACCATGCCTGTTTGTGCATAAAATACAACAAAAGTTTTTCTGTTTCATCAGAACAAGCTATTGAGAAACTGCTGTCTCTTCCTTGAATGTTTTCTGTCTAATACTCTCTTGGTTGTACAATCTGACCTTGTAATTATGACATTCTTATACATGCATTCCTATACATACCTTTAGACATAGCACAGTGTGGAAAACAGTGGTTAACACAATGGTATTATTCAGGTATCAGAACTTGGTGCATGAAACATTTCATATCAGTTAATCTCATGTCTTACAAAGGCACTAACTTTGTCAGATGAGACTTGATTGTTTAATGCTTTCAGAGCTATAGCTGCTGTGCATAACCTGTACACATTTCAATTCAAACAATACCAAAGTAAATGCAACCGGTCCAGGGTTTTGAATTTTATTGACAGGTAGTTATAGTTTTATTTATATATAACATATATGACACTATTACTATAATATTGTCTGGTTTATTCAGTACAAACCATACCCATTTTCAGTATGGCAAGGTGACATCCTACTCCTTTATATTTATTTGGTATGAATGCTACAAGCTAGATTGTTACTCACCAGCCTCGCAATGCACCCTTAGCAGCCTGCTTGCATGGGCTTCCTGGTTCGCAGCCCACTCGGCTGGAGCTGTAAAGAAGATAGAGAATTATTTATGCATACCTATCCATCACATACACAGGCTGGACTTTGGTAAACAGTTATTGATATTAATACTTACACACACCTGGGACATCCCGCTGCCATGCATCTTGGACCCATTGGTTCAAGAGCTCCCTCTTGCTCCGCTTCAAGTCGGCAAAGTGGTGCCAGACCTGCTCACCAGTTCATGGGATGCCAGTGGCACTGGTGAGATCACGGGCGAGACTTTCCCAGGCCTCTGCTTTGTATTGGGAGCCCTGGTAATGGCCTTGCAGCAGTCTCATATTATGTTTTTTTTACAAGGGGTCCAACCATAACCCTTGACTCCTGTATGCCCCAGCGCTGCACCTGAAAGTGCACACCCTCTCCAACACCAGCCATAGTGCCTACAGTGGGGAGATACAACCAGCTATGAGCTGTATTCCCACCTGCGAGATTTAAATATGGTCAAGTTCCTGCCCTTTGCTGTGATTGGACGGTTTTTAATATGCTAAGATAAGTGCCGGGCAAACCTGCTTAGCTGGTATATGCATTGCTTAAAGGTGTAGATGCTAAGTACTGCTTACCAGTGTGCAAATCCGCTTAGCTATGCTAATTCTTGCTTAGAATATACATTTAAGCAATGTTTATACTGGCTAAGTATAGCTGAGCACAAGTTAGCATTGTTCAGCTTTCCTTTTACAGACTATCAGCATTATGGGGTTGATTCCTCATAAATGACACATTATGATATGTATGTCTACCTTCCATAACATTCCCTTATGTGCTTTCATTACACTTGTGTTTCTATGGGGATTTCACATCTGTACTACACTGACACCTCACATTTGGACCTGCTACACTACCCTGGTTAACAAATATATATATATATATATATATATATATATATATATATATATATATATATATATTATTCACTACCTACTGATTACAACATATATGTTCATGCTTTTTTAACAGATAAAAATGAATGGACACTCAAACTGCAAATGCCTGTTTGTTAACTGAAAGCTGTAACCACTACACTATTTCACTTTACACTGTTTTGGCAGTATATTTGAATTTAGCTCTTTGGGATGTGTAAGCTAGGCTGAGCATAGCTGCGCGACACGCACTCCCACTTAGCTATGCTTAAACTTTATTGCGGACAGAAGAAAATACATATATGTTTTATTCTTATTTACTGTAGGGGTTTGCACATTGCTTTCTGCACCATTATCTGTGTATTGCTCTTACAAACTTAGAAAGTTGATAGGATAAACAAGTTTTGCATTAGCTTAATGTTTTGATCCCATGGAGTCAGGGAGGTGCACATTTTAGGAGGAACACACCAAAATATATGAGTCAACTATCTCTACACATTTCAAGAATAGTTGAGAGGTATGCTCATGGACATACCTCTCACCTGCACAGATTTTCACAGAATGTGCAGATTTTTCCTCATATGTTGTTGCGTTCCTCCTAAAATCTGTACTTTTCTGGCAAATAGCTGAGGACTGGCATCATTATAATAACAAACATTTGAGTTGAAGAATCCACATCCTTCAGAAAATTCATGCCAATGCAAAACCTATTATTCTATCAACTTTCTAAGTTTGTAAGGGCAATATTTAAAATCTGTCCCTATTTGTCCCCCCTCTCATTTTAGGCTTTGTCCAGATTTTTTCTCTAAGAGGTTGAAACATATGTTCACAGACACTAAAAGGTGTCCGAGGACACTTTCGCTGCTTTTGTATTGCCATACGGCAACTCTGGAGTGCAGGGGGTGTGTATATTGTGAGAGCACGGCTCTTGGATACACTGCCTGCACTCGTACACAGACCCGTGTCTGTGTAGGAATACAGCAGTGTGCCTTCATGCATATACAAGGCAGACTGCTGTTCTATATGGACATGGGACGCTCTGTGTAAGAATAACTCTATTCTTACATGGAGCGCTGCTGAATCCGGTATATTTCCTGTTCTGAAGGAGGTAAGGGCCTCCTCAGAACTGATTATGTGTAAAGATCTGCAGTCATGGGACTGCATGCATGTCTCCTGACCTCACAAGACCCAAATGTAGTGAAAGCTTTGAAATATGAGGAGAATAAGTCTAAGATGACTTCCATTCTTAGTTTAGCAGAAGCATATTGGTGTCAAGCAGGAATGAAAAGCAAACTAGAAGTAGATAAAAATCAGGCAGCAACTGAATGTGCCAAATAACAAAATAAAGAATATAAGGCAAAGGATCAGATGAAAAGGCAAGAAATGTGGAAAATGCATAAATATAGTTGAAAATATAGAAAATTCATGGAACAATCTCATGTTGATCAGGACTGAAAGCAGGAATGGTTAAGGAGAGGTGAATTTAAACCAAAAGATAAAAGGTTAATATTGGTGGCCCAAAATAGTGAATTACAGTCATGTTGGCTTATAAAGTCCAATGAACAAGTGGGAGAAACAGATGAATGTAGGTTTTGTAAAACAGAATTGAAAACAGTCACACATATTGTTGCTGGTTGTGATATACTACTGGCAGAAGGACTGCATACTGAAAGGCATAATAATGGGGCAAAAGTGTTGCACTGGGGATTGTGCAAACATTATAACACTGAGGTAGCTGAAAAACACTGGAAACATGACTCACAAAACATTATAGAAAAAGATGATGTTTATATCATATGGGATCACCCATTACCAACAGTTCAAAAAAAAAAGATGCAAGAAAACCAGATGGGGAAACAACAAAAACCACAGAGAAACACATAAAACTCAGTAAACAAGCAATTTATTTTGTTGTTAGTAAAAAACTTTTGCCTATACAAGGCTTTGTCAGTCAGTCTATTTACACAGTGATAGTGAATCATTTAAATACCATCAGTTACAGTCACATGATCAGTATACCAAGTTACATGATGAAAAAGTCACATGATAAAAAAGTCAAGTGATAAAAAGAACATATAACTGTAAAAATACATATAAAAGTTGAATGTATTAGAAATGAATATATACATGTGTGTGTGCATTAAAAATATGTGACAATTATATGAAAATATATATAAACAATATATGTATCAAAAATAATTTAAAACATTAAATTTAGACTTTCATATGAAAATCTTTAAGTAATGATTTTAGAAAAATACTACCATTTAATTCAGGGGATACATGTGCTCTCAGCCTAAGTATCCAAAAAAATTCATTCAGCTCAGCGTTGTGTATTATATTTCCACCATGCAATGGTTTACAGAGTGCCTGCAGTACACAAAATTTAAACTGATTTTCATGGCCCTTATCTACTTTATGTCTGTACAGAGCATTAGTAATTACTTGCCTCTTAAGCTCAGAGAGATGGTTGCCAACATGCTGTTTAATTTTTTAGTTACTGTTGCCCATGTAGAGTGACTCAGTGTTCACACAAAGTTAGATAAACCAGGTACAGTAGTCCATGAAAAGAAGACAAAAGTATCATTGATCTTTGAAATTGCTACACCCAGTGACTACAGTATCTTATGTACAGAGAGACACAAAGTCATAAAATACAAAGATTTGCAGGAAGAAGTGAGGGCAATGTGGAAGAAAGATACCCAGACAGTTCCAATAGTAGTAGTTGCAATGGGTCTTATAAAAAAAAAAAATTTACAATTGTACATAGATATGTCACTGATCCATATAATTCAATACGAATTGCAGAAGTACTCATTACTGGGCACATTGCGGGTGCTGAAAAGAACATTTTTTGGGTAACATCAAAGACTGAAACAATACTAATTTCATGAACTTTAATCATACTTTGACTTATGAATAGGGTCTGTTCCAGTCATGGTATTAGTAACCCAAAAGACTTGGAGAAATTAAAAAAAGAGATAGACAATTGTACATGTGTGCATATATATGGTTCTACTTTGAAACATTGCAACCCATATCATTGAATGGCATTTACTTGAGATGAAAATCGCAAATAACTTAAAAACCCGAACGTCAACGTTTTCAAAGGGTAAGTAGAGAATTGTCCATCATGACCTTTCCTCCATTGTAGTGGGATCCCGGAGTTGGCATATATAATCAGGTTGGGTGTGGGGTAAACCCCCCCACCTAGGTGGGTTTTACTTACTTTGGTTCATATTTTGTGTAAGTTAGGGTAAGTGTTTACTTACCCTAGAAGAGTTCATCATTTGAATTTTTAAGTTTTCGCGATTTTCTTTTTGGCAAACTGACGTTCAGTGATATGGGCTGTGATGTTTCAAAGTACATCCGTCTATACTGATACTATGTGTGTGTGCATATATATGTATATATCTGTATCTGTACACACACACACACACACACACACACACACACACATACACACACACACACACACACACACACACACATAGACACACACTTATATATATATATATAAATATATATATATATATATATATATATATATATATATATATATATATTATACACACAAAAAAAAAAATATATATATATATATATATATATATATATATATATATATATATATATATATATATGTCTACAGACACACATAAGCATAGGTAGGGTAGGTTAAAAGGGGCAGGTGTCTTGGGTGCAAAGTGTTGAGATAGCACTATCAGCCATCCATCATCTAATTGTTATTTTTTATTCTTTAGTTGAAGAGTTAGCTGGTGGGATGGGGGGCATGGATGTTACTGTAATAACACTGAAGTGTTTTTTTTTTTGCTCGAAATACCACACAGAAAGGAAATAGGCAAACACCAGAAACTCAAGAAGTAGTCCACAAAATTTTAATAAAGCATTTTTCGTCCAAAAACGTGATTGAACTTCTTCAGATAAAAACTCAAGAGCACAATTAATCTTAAATATTACATTGCACTTAGAATGCCTAGAAATTCTCTGGCAGATATGTTTAAATGCATATAACCATCCAGAGCTTAATGACATGTGTTCGATTACTTGTTTATTAAAGTTGAAGAACCTAATGAGATAGAGTGTAATATTTAGGTTTATATATATATATATATATATATATATATATATATATATATATATATATATATTATATTTAACACATTTCTATAAAAATGTTAAGTTAAAGTATGTTTTAGAAGATAGTTTCAACCCATGGGTTCTTATACACTTTGATAGTCATGGTACTTTAAACAACAGTCATTTATGTCACATGACTTTTGTGGGAGAGATATTTGAGATTAAATGTGCTCTTGTGTTTTTAGCTGAAGTTCAATCACGTCTGGACGAAAAACACTTTATTAAAATTTCGTGGACTCCTTGAGATTCTGGTGTTTGCCTCTTTCCTTTCTGTGTGGTATTTCGAGTTTGTTTAAGTTTGTTGGATTTTTTTTTGCTCTTCAGTGGAAAACATGGCTGGGGGTGGGCATGGATGAAACTGTAACAATCCAAGTGTTACACCATAGAGACTGAGGTATTAAAGGAAAGTGTGTTTTTTTTTTTTGTTTATGCTTCAGTTGAAGAACTATCTGAGGTGGGGTGCTGGCTTGTGGGATCACCACAGGGTACTGATTGAGCCAGTTATCCCTATATCTATCTATATCTATCTGGATATATATGAATATATATATATATATATACATACACACACATATATTTTTTATATCAATCTATATCTAGAGAGAGAAAGAGAGAGACACACACACACACACACACACACACACACACACACACACACACACACACACACACATATATATATATATATATATATATATATATATATATATAAATGCACACACGCATATGTATTTCCCAATTTTTCTGCTGATGACCTATCTGACAAAGTGAAGTACACCTATGTCTCTCTCTATATGTGCACAAGTGCGTGTGTGTGTGTGGATGTGTTTGTGTAGACGTGTTTATATATATATATATATATATATATATATATATATATATATATATATATATATATATATATCTATGTCTCTCTGTCTCTCTCTCTCTCTCTCTCTCTATATATATATATATATATATATATATATATATATATATATATATAGACATAGATAAATATGTATGTGTAAGAATATATATTACATATACACACACAACACACACACACACACACACACACACACACACACACACACACACACACACACACACACACACACATATATATATATATATATATATATATATATATATAAAACACAACAATAGAAACTCTCTGAACATGTGTGAAGAAAATCTCAACAATATATAATAAATAACTTAAAAAAATATGAAAAAACAAAAAAATGTAAGTTCAAATTAGTTCTGACATTTTTACTATTATCTGATGAATTTCTTGTTATTAATAAAAAGTGAAAGCACTAAGTATCGGCTCCTAGTGATTTTGTGATTTTATGAATCTGTTTTTTGTTTTTAGTGTTCTTTGAAGTTATTTATTTTATATATATATATATATATATATATATATATATATATATATATATAGATATATATAGATATATATATATATATATATATATATATATATAAACTGCGGTGGTGGTGCTGCGGTAGCGTTGTCGCCTCACAGTAAGACATTGTCCTGTTCGATTCTCAGCTAGAGTGTGAATGGGCGTACCTTCGTTGAAGGTTGTGCATCAGGGCCAGCAACTAGGCACGTAAAAATCTTTTGCCAATCATTAGCGGACTGGAGTTCTGCTGTGGCGACCCCTAACCGGGAAAAACCGAAAGACACAACAAAATATATATATATATATATATATATATATATATATATATATATATATATATATATATATATATACACACACACACACACACACACACACACACACACACACACACACACACACACACACACACACACACACACACACACACACACATACATCCACAACTCTTTTTTCCCATATTTACACATGGGTTTGGGGTCTCACTTTAACAGTGACAATCATCTACAGCTAAGGTTCACACCACAACTGCTGTGGTTGTTCTTCCATACTACACACTCACACTTATGACCAATTTAGAGTGTCCAGTCCACCTACTTTTGCCTTTGGAATGTGGGCATTAACCAGAGCACTTGGAGGAAACCCACACGAACACAGGGAGGACCTGCAGACTCTGCACAAAAGGCACCCAGCCGAGAATCGAAACAGAGTGCCTCTTGCTGTGAGTTGACAATGCAAGTGGGCATTACTTGTATGTTAATACCCTGCTGGAGAACATTTGTTCTCCAATCAGAGTGCGATCTATGGATCACCCATTCTCTAAGCTCACATAACTAGAACTAAGCAACATTGCCACTGGATGGTTTCTAGTTACATCGACAGCCATATACAATGTGTCAAATGACAGGATTCCTACCCTATTCAACAGCTAATACAAACAGGAGTACCAAAATGCCAATACTAGCACACCTACTGTTTAATATATTTATGAATGACATGCACAATGCAAGCAAACATGGAAAAATCATACAATATGTTGATGATTCAACTCAGTGTCAGCACTATCCCAGCTTTAAACAATCATCCAAGACTTATTTTCCTGTATTGAAACCTAGATGGAACAATCCCAACTACTTTTGAATAGTAAAAAAACAATAAATTAGTCACATTTAACTTCCGTTACCTCCTACCAGCTAGTACCGCATTAATAGAATCTCATCTTACAACACCAAAATAGAACCAGTCACCCATACCAAGTTACTCGACATCATCACAGCTAAACTTAAGTTTGACCAACACATTATTGTTGTCATCCAAAAAAGCATTGCAAATTAGAGCTATTTTACTAGGAAGGTAACTGCAATATCCCGCTCACTTTCTAGCCTGCTGCATGCATCTGCAGTTTTCACTGATCTTCAGACTACATTAAATGAACAAGCATGAACAATACTATTATAAGTAAATTTGCATACAAACTCCCAACCCAAACTCACCATTATATTCACTTACAGAATCTGTGTCTGCCAAAATTATCACACCACATATCATATACACAGTTCCTAATGGCAAATAAAATATTACTCCAGCCCTTAAACACCCTAGCCATCAGCAATACAGTAAAATGGTACAAACCTCAAGACACCTTTAAATAAACAGCCAACACCTAAAAAAATAACAAAAATCCAGCAACTCGCATGGGACTCCTGACTACGTGAAAATCATATTAGAATTTGTAAATGCCCTGAATATCCCGGTTTAAAATACCTTAATAATCATGATTTCCTGCTATTAACTATTAAACCATTTCTTCACAACTGGCACTTAGTGTCTTACTGATGTGAATTTATTGCACTTTTCCCATGCAAAAGACAGGCACTTCTGTTCTTTTATTACAAATCAGTATGATTACAGATGTATATCAAATTATTTTAGCTTTCACATTTTGATACTCCCTGCTGCTTAAGTGATGTTATTACGTTTATACTGATAATTTTCATGCACTAATGCCACTTCTTAGAACTTATTATGCTTTATGTCTTATATCTTGGTGTGATATTTCTTCTTTATCCCATTACAATGAATTCTAATATTTTTGTACATATTTCTTTAGACTGTATTTAAACTTTGTTATTTTGTACATCTACTGCTCCTTGAAGCTTTTCTCACCTGGCCTCTGCTGAAAATTGGTATTGCACCAGTCGGATTTTCATGGTAAACTAAAACAAATAAATGATAAATGTATAAAAATAGAATAATTTAGATAAGGCAACAACAGAATGGAGAACACCATACTAAACTACATACCTGGCTGTTTTTACCTTTGTTCAGTGGGTTAACCTAACAAGGAAGATCTCTCTAACTGGAAATGTATGAGTTGCAAACAGGTTGGTAAGAACTACATTTAAACAAGACAGACAATTTTGTTACTCATAGTGATTAGATTTGAAAGAAGCTTTAAGAAAACAAGAAAACATGAAATGGGAAATAGAGTAAAGTGAAATCCGCACACTGGGAGAAGTGGTAGTACACTGGAAAAGGTAGAAGCCCCCCCAGCCTGCATTAGTAATGCATACTAACCTAACCCTAACAATTCATCTTACCTTAGAAAATCCCTTGCTGTAACACTACCACTCTTCAGTCAGATTCGAGCTAAATGTGTGGTAGAGTTATGCTTAGTATATTGGAAAAATAATTTTCTTTCCTTTTTTGATGTAGTGAGTGTCAGTAATTTGTATTATTTGTATTATGAATATGTCACATGTTTTAGTCAGTCTGTTGTGTGTGTCAGTCATTAAATATAATATAATCCTACTTATATTTATGTAAATGTATTTGTGCTATACATTTTAGGCTTTACCTCTTGGTTTGGGAGATGGCTGAGCGTGTTTGTCCTTGTATGTGTGTGTGTGTGGTGTGTGTGTGTGTGTGTGTGTGTGTGTGTGTGTGTGTGTGTGTGTGTGTGTGTGGTGTCTGTGTGTGTGTAATACTGATGGAAGATCCCACAATCTACTTCTGTTCCCTACTTGCCAACTATAAACTGAGGAGATAGTGGCTAGACATGATGAAGAAAAGAGTCAGGTGTGACTTGACAGCTTTGTATTGGAGCATATCTGATAATGTGCATTTTAAATTAACGGCCACTTGACTGTCCATTTACTTGACTGTCCATTTCTTTTGACTATGTTTTTGTATGTTTACCTTTGTTACAAAAACAGAAATAAGTTATAAACATTTTCTCTAAGCCATTTAGTCACTGAAGTCAATGACCTGCTTATGAATCCTATTACGGCCACCCAATCTGACCTTCAAAATGTAGGCTTCATGCCTGTTTTCTGCTATAATTTGTATGCATAATCATTGCAAGAGAAATAACCAATATAACTGAGATCAAATTAAAAAAAAACTTTGAGGAGGTTTATAGAAGTTGGACACAAACTACAGTATGTTGCACATGAAGAGTCCCTGTACTGAGTTGACTCTGTCCAGATACCTACCTGCTTTTTGCATGACAAATGTATTGTATTGCAATGTACAGATAAATCAAGTAATTGACTGGGACTCCATTTTTAGACTGCAAGAGAGAAAGAAAGACAAAGAGACAGAGGCAGAGATCAATAAAGTGAGAGAGTGGATGAGCCTATGTCTTCCATTTTCCTTTTCAGTGATATCTGACAATAGTAGCATGACTTTTTCAACTCAGATTCACTTCCAACTTCCTCCATAGATAGTTTGTACACAACTCAGAGGAAGATGCTGATTTTAATGGCGGGCATTGCACCTTCAGATTGACAGAAGGATTTATACGCATCAAGTAATATCATGGTATAACTGTTGAGGTAGAGCTGAAATTAGATCAATGAAAAAGCAGCTCTAAGTTTTCTGTTTGCAAAGGTAATTTACCTGGAACATGCTACGTCTTTGTTTCCTGAAATCTTACTAAAAACATGGGGAGTGAGTACACGTGCTGTAGAATTAATCTGGTTAATTGTACAGTTGCAGAAGTGCTTGATTTTCTTTAATATACTGCTGATTTTACCATTTGAACATTTCATATGAAATTAATTGTTGCCTGCATGTAGAAATGTTACATAGGCCTTGTTTCATAGGTTCATAGGTGTGTACTAGGCTAATGGCCCTGGAGACTTTACAAGCCTAGCCCATAGAAGTGCCCTGGCTTTGCCATAACTCTCAACCATACCAAATTCCTTGGTAAATACCAGTTTTCATGACAAAATATTGGGGTGCCACAAATTCCCGAGTGGCCCCTTTAATTTCTGCATTTCCCAGGGTTTTTTTTAAGTTTTTTTTTTTTTTTAATTTGTTTCTGACATCATCACGTTGAAGCTATGCGATGATGTCAGTTGACAGCCTGGCAGAATGCCGTAATTTAATTTAACTTTCAGACTGGTCCAGTTTCACACTCTTAAGTTACCCTTGAATGAGTGGCAAGCATAATGGAATGGCTACATTAAGTTTTATGCATGTGTTTTTCCGTAAGTGAAACGGCTGGATTTTTTTGTTTACTTTTCTCTAACAGTGTGTGTACAGTAGGAATACGGCTGCATTTATTTCCGTAAGTAGAACAGCTGCACCTTGTGCTCCCTTCTAGGCATATTCCGTAAGAAGTTGTTTACCTTTCCCTAAGAGTGTGTGCTTTGCATTTGTTTACCTTTCCCTAAGTGCTCCCAGTTTATGTTGCATTTGTTTACCTTTCCCTAAATGTTCCCAGTTTACCTTTGAATGAATTGCTCAGCTGCATTAAGGTTTTTGTGTGTGTAATGTACATGCTGACAGTTACATTTACAGTAGGTAAATTATTAGAAAAATATTTTATGCTTATTATGGAAGATAAAGAGAGGTATGACCCTGTTACACATTTTGCGAGCACCCTGTGAATAATACATAATCTCATATAAATCCAGACTTTTTAATTAAAATCAGAAAATGCATATAAATGCCAAACCTATTATTCAAGTAGAAATATTTAAAGTGTTCTGGAGTTTTTAGTCTTTCATCCCTGATTTCTGAAATGTGAAACATGAAGTTGATACACACAAACCCATGACTTTACTCTTTAATATGTTGATCATTGCTTTGCCACTCGAAGCATGGTGATAAAACAGTGATGGGCAGGCATCATACCTCTCAAACTGGAAACATCAAAAATCTGGACAAAGACCCATGAAAAATAGGTACAAATCTGTACGCTGATTAACATAAACTTTGCATACATTATTATGTAACCCCACCCACTCCAATGGAATTGTGGGATACCAACTTTCAAATGCCAACAGACCAGACTCAGAGCCCAGACCCTGTAAGAAACAGTAACCATTTTTTTTGAAATGTGTAGCAATGATGTTCACTGGGAAGGGAGAAGATGATGAACATTAGGAGTTTGTTTTTGGTGACTTACAGTATATGGGTTTTGTAATAAAAGTAGGACATTTAATGGTAGGCAATATATTAATCTTTTCAAAAGAAAATTATAGTTTGCTAGGACCTCCAATTATAGTTTGCTAGGACCTCCAAATGTCATTCTCCATAGCCTACTGATCAGTGGTGTAGCTAGAGTTTGTGCCCCCGGGCCTGTCTTTGAGTTTGCCACCCTTCCCCCTCTCACAAAACAATGGTTGAATGGGGCACTGCATACACAGCCCTCAGCCAGTCTAATGTCCCATTATTTGGCTATTTCCCTCATTTACCATAGACACTGTAATGTGCATAGTGTGTTACTTCTAAAATGATTATTTGAATTTCATTTAAAACTTTTATTTTATATTTTATAGCACAAACACTAATAGACATCTGCTAAACAAAGCAATACAATCTCACAATGAAACTAGACTTGGCATTAAAACATCTCTGCCCTTGAAACTCACATTCATTGAAACTCATATTCAAAGAAAATGCATCTGGCCAGTGGCAGATAAAGATTACCTTTGGGCTGTTTTCAAATCATAGGCCCATTGCACATGAAAATACATGTGTTCTTTGATACACCTTCCTGATTGTATTAAATTATATCCCTTTTATAATACAGCACACTTTTAAATTTATTGTTTTGGACATTTTTCTAGTAAGCAATGAAATAAAATGCATGAACCAATAATGACAAAACTACCCAATTCAGAACACTTCCATCATAAGTCTCCTCAAACTTCTACAATCCACCAATATCAGGAAATATGCACAATCTCTGCAGAAGTAAAAGTCATCTAAATAATTCCACATTAAAGAGATCTGTAATTAATGGACAGGTTGCTTGTTGTTAGCAAACAACTTTATATTTCATTGTTTCATCTACAAATAAAGTGCCTGTTGCCCTTGAGAAATAAATTGCCTATGTTGCATTAAAAAAACAATAAACTAGTAATATTGCAATAAGGAATGGATGGCAAACTGATAACAGGTTCATAGTTAATAGGTATCTCCGCCAAATAGGGCATTTGTAGCATCCACCCCCTGTAAATGTACAGTCTCAGCAATCTATCTGCAGACTGTGGGAGTAGAACTCATAGCCTTCTGCATCAAAAGCAAGCATTCTGCCTGTTGTGCTACTAACAACACAGGCATATTTGGCATAAGCAGCACTAAACTTCTCTCCCCCTGAAGAGCTATGCAGCAAAAAAAAATCTGGAAAAAGCCAACATTTATTGGGGGTTTGGGGACAAAAGGCCCAAAACCAGGAACACATTTTAAACATTGCCTGTATAATCTTAGAAAAGTTTTTTGTTACCATGCATTTCCTGAAAGATAGGAAGACTGAAACTTAATGGCTAGGCTGCTATACTTTGCAAAGTTTCTCAAGAATCTGAACAGGATCGGCATAGTTCATAAATACATCAGGGGAAAAAAGATGTCCCAGAAGAAGGGACACAACACAAAGATTGAAAGATGTTAGCTCAAAAGAAACATGAGAAAGTAATCTGACTGGTGTTCAGAAAACAGTAACGAATATTCAATAGTTCAGCAACAGAAAAGTACAGAATAAAGTGCATAATGTGAGATGTTTAAGTAAAGAATCAGCCTATAAGAATATTCACATCTTAAGTTATACAAGGTAATTAAGAATGATGAAATTCACCTTGAATTTTTTGTAATAAGAACTGAGGAAAGAAAGTGATTTTTCATAAATTATGGAGAGAAAGACATAGTTTCTGAATAGTAGACGAGTGTAGATTTAATTTCCTTTCACAAATAAATCAACTCAAGAACAAAATTCACTGTCAAATAAATGTTCAAAATGATAAAAAATAATGAACAAAAAGAATGCAAACCAAATAAATCAAGGTAGATGTTAGGCACTATGTATATCCTTATATATTTAGTTGTATAGGACATCTTAGCATTGCCGCTGTACAAAAAAAAAAAAAAAGAAAGAAAAGATAAATTTAGAAAATTTAAACCTAGTGGGACAAGGCACCAAAGGCAACAAGGATTCCTAACAGCAGCCTTATCCTAGAGAAACCTAAACAGAACTGAAGTATTAGATCCCAAAGGAAGTATCGGTATGGATTACCTGAACTTCAGCAAGGTATTTGATGTGGTACTAAGCAGTGAAGAAAACATTCATAAGACTTGGAATAGTCTCTTGTGTGCTAGGAAAGTCAAAACACTGGCTAGGCAATAGCGCCAGTGAGCCATAGTAAATGGAGTCCAGTCTGAATGAAGGATGATAAACAGTCAGGCAGTATGAGTCATCATTGGAGGGGGTCTTCTTCAATGACTTTATCAGTGGCATTGTACAATGTCTGAAAGAAAGTCTTTGTTTTGCTGATGACACAAAGTCATACAAAAAGCTAATATAAAAGATGTGCAGAAAGCATGACAGAAGTAGCAAGACTGAAGGAATGACTTGAAATACAGCAGCTTAAGTTCAGTGCAAAATAATGCATTTAGACATCAAAAACCCAGGAAAGGAGCACACATTTGGGGGAAAATTGACAGCAACAACAAATGAGAATAAGGACTTGCAACTATCATCTCAGATGACCTAACAGTATGTATATGTGAGGGGATAATATGGAAGAATGAATGCTGTGATGGATCAGAAAAGAAACAACTAAGTAGAAAACAAAACAATATTATATATCTGTATTTATCACTGTGAAAACCATACCTGAAGTTTTGTGGACCATTTTGGACACCAAAAATTAAAAACAGAGAATATACAGAGGGAATTCAGAGAAAGATAAAACTGTTCTCTTTAGAGCTGAAGCCAAATATAAAGAAACTAGAAGAGACTATTACATAGTTATGAAGTAAAGGAATAGAGGGCAAAGGTTAATCACCCCATGGGAATTTGTAGAGTCCACTTAAGCACCATCTTTCCAGCTTTCCAAAATAAGAGAGAGTGAGAGACATGTGAGAACCAAGTTTACACATAAAGATTAAGGGTAAATGCTTTGGGAGAGATGTGGAAGCATTTTTTACAAAAAATGTAGTGGGTAATGGATATGGGACTTACCAAAAGTATCAAGTTCAAAACAGTAAAAGAATTCAAGATTTTAAGAGAGAAGCAATTAATTCTTATGTGAGTTGAGGAAATATTTTAGGATAAATAAAAGCTGTGGCTTTCAAAATGCAGAGAAAGGGGCAGAATCTTGTGAAAGAGGATAAGGGTGCAGTTAATCCTTGTATACTGCCAAAATGTATCCTTTTCTCAGAAAAAAATGATTAGAAGTCTCATTCCTTTGAAGTTCTTCCAGTTCACTCTTAACCTTAGCCATCTAAAACAAATGCATAAACTAAAGCAATTCAGTTTAATCAGACCAGGCAGCAAGGTATACTGCCAGATGATCAAGGCACCATGTTTCTACTTTGTATCATACATTTTGTTTTTAAGATCTTGCTTTATAAAAGGAAAGCTACACTATTATACAGACTCAAGTTACATTTTAAACCATATGGTCATGATGAATCATGGTCCTTGTAAATTACAAAATTGTATTACTGCAGTTGATCAGACAGTTTAACAATATGGTTCAGCAGTTTCCTTACTTTTGCTCACACATGATATATTGAGGGTAAAAGGCTGAAAGGTCTGGAACAACAGAAGGCAAAACTTAAATAATCCAAAGATAGTGTACAGTATTGTCAGAGCCACAGTGTGTGTAGACCTTGGTCTCAATACGATGCATTGCTCTTGTTTTTGAATTGTATTTGTTTCTTTAAGATGAGATAGTTTGCACAGGGTAACACCCCCCCCCCACACACACACCAATTGCAGGGTAACCATACAAACACACACCAGTTGCAGGGTAAACTAACTGGGAGCACACTCTTAGGGAATGGAAGGTAAACAAATGTAGCCTACCGCTTACGGAAATATGAGCCATTCCACACACAAACCTTAATGCAGCCAAGCCGTTTGTTCAAAGGTGAACTGGGAGCACTTAGGGAAAGGTAAACAGACACCCCTACCTTTTAATGCAGCCTACCAATTGGAAAGGTAAACACACACACCTTAATGCAGCCTACCAATTGCAGGGTAAACTAAGAGCACACTATACCTACCACTTACAGAAATATGAGCTGTTCCTACCTCTCCACTTCACACACAAAAACCTTAATTCAGCCAAGAGCAGCTTAATCAAAGGTAAATATGAGCTGTTCCTACCACTCCACTTCACGGTTCACACACAAAAACCTTAATGCAGCCAAGAGCCATTTGTTCAAAGGTAAATATGAGCCATTCCTACCACTTATGAACCATTCCTACTACTTCAGCAGCTGATAAGAAATATTGCTTATTAAAAGAGGCACCACATCCTTAAGTGTTAACGAAATCTTAACGCTGAAGCTGTGTGCAACACTATGCTCAGGAAGACAGATTATTAATATTTAAAAAAAAAATACTAAATACAATTAAGAAAACCACCTCAAGTTTCTACTCCTGACATTTCCACTGTTGTTGCTGTATGCTGTATGTCTGATGGCTTTGTAAGTCAAGCAGAGATCACCTCTTAATAGACGATGAGACAGAGAATAGCTGGAGTTTTTTGAGTCTGCCCATATAGGACATGTGTTTAAGGCCTAGGATCCTCTTCGTGAGGTACTTTTGTCGCCTCTCCAGTTGTTGCAGGTGTCTAGTGAGGTACATGCCAAATGGGGCATTATACTCTATGACTGGTCTAATGAGGGAATAGTAGGGAGAAATGATGACCTCTTTCTTCCTGGATGCAAAACCCTTGGTAATGAGATGTGCCACATAGAAAGACTTTCTGATCACAGTGGCAATGTGGTGGTCGAAGAAGAGGTTGTTGTCAACCCGTGTCCCCAGATCTCTTCTAACACCTTCAGTGTTCAGTGGGCTCCCATTGATGTGGTAATTAGTGGGAACTGAGTTTTTCCCAAAGGGGATGACGACGCATTTTTTGGCATTAAGCTTAACACCATGGTTGCGACACCAGTCATTGGTCTCAGTGAGGCCTTTTTGTAGGATGTCTGCATCACTTGGGGAGTTAATAATGGCTCCCATCTTGCAGTCATCTGTGAACTTGGTCAGCTAGAGTCCCTCCATGGTGGCCTGGACTTCTGAGAAGTACATGGCAAACAGGAGAGGACCCAGGACCAATCCCTGTAGGACTCCACTCGTGACTGGTTGGCAGTCTGACTTGGAGTCTACTACTTTCACACTGTGGGTTCTATCTGTGAGCCAATTTGCAACCCACCTAATGATATAGGAGTTGTTGCCTAGGTTGGTGAGTTTATCAATAATTCCTGAGTAAGGAATAGTATCAAAGGCATTAGCCAGATTGAGGTAGGCTGCATGAACTTCATTACCTTCATCCACAGCTCTGGTGACTGGCTCAAAGTCAACCAAGTTGATTAGGCATGATCTACCTTTCACAAAACCAAATTGCATGGGATCTAGAGTAATTTGTTTGTTTCTGAATATGAGCTCTTTAATTATTTTCTTTATTACAGATTCTCCCCAAGCAACTGTCCAGTATAATCTAAACAATAATGGAGATCAGGCACTACCATATTTTATGTTAGGAAAAATCAGAAATAATCTGAAAGTTTCTAATTGCAGTATTTTTGAACGGGTCATTATGACTAAAGTATGAAAATCCATTCCATTAATTGTCACACATTTTAAATGCCTGTGGGGTAAGAAATAAATATTCTCATCTTATCTTCTCAAATGTTTTCCATATTAATTGCAAACAATGTCAATGGCTATACATTAGTCATTGATTCATAAATCAAATGGGACTAGGGCTACCTGTTCCAGGGACCTAAATATGGCCTGCAACTTAAATAGGACATGCTGGAGGGACACATTTATCTCCCAGAGACTGCCGCATCTTTGGAATAGGCTACCAATTCATGTGAAACAGAGCACCTCTATGACACTGTTCAAGAGGAACCTGGACGAGTGGATGGGGCACCATAAATTCTTACCAGGGGATAGTGTCCACAACCCTCCTGGACATGATCAGTCATCACTAAATGCAATCTTGGATACTGACTAGCATTTCTATGGTATTTTACTGGGATGATACGGCTAGGCTTAAAATGACCTCAGTGTCGTAAGCCTAGAAATCTCCTATGATCCTATGAATCATGAGCTGTGCATAATAATTCTCTAAGGTGTTTGATGGATAGTTGTACAATCAGGAATGAGAAAATAACACTGTAAAGACTATCTGTGAGGATGAGCCAAGTCCCCAAATATGACAGGTCTGTAGCCATTCTTCATCTTTGGCTTGTTAATTAGAGTTGTTGAGGCTATTAGCAGTCATTGCCATTTTGCAATCCTTCTATAGAAATACGTGCAGATACACATAATCAAATAGGGTAAAGGTCCTACTACACAAGGCTGCTTTAATAAACATGGAATGTGTACTTTCTGTACTTTAGTTTCCTGCATACTGTGGCACCTCAAATGAAATCAGGACTGTGGCAGCAAACTATGATCTTCTTTTCTTATTTAGTCAGTTCATTCTACCCCCTGTAGGAAAACTTAGCATCTTTCCAACCTGCTATGTAATTCTGATACATTCCTTCAGCATTCACTCGATGAGAAATACTTCTTCACTTACTTCCTGTGTTACTTACCTTTGTACTTCACATCATGCATGCTTCTCGTACAGCATTTTTTATGGCTACTGCAACCTATAACAAAGCTATTTTCCCTTGAGGTACTTTAAAATTCTGCCATGTTCCCAAAGGCACAAAATATGTTTCTATCACATTGAATGACTTCTAATACAAACTCTGCAGCTTCACAGTCATTCCCATTTGGGCTACTCATACAGTCTGCATCGTTAATAAGGCCAATTATTTGGAAATAGGACACAGCAACTGCTAAAAGAGGGATATCAGCTTTTATTTCCTACTGTTGATGCTTCATTTAACACAAGTATCCTTTAGTTATTTCTATTGCTTGATTACTACTTAGCTTCTATTTCTCTAACATGACCAGATTTGTCCACCTTTCCATTTATAGTATTTTTACCCATTTATAGTATTTTTACCCATTTATAGTATTTTACCCATTTATAATATTGTTACCCATTTACAGTATTGTTACTACTTCAAGGCAATTTGATCATTCTTTCTCAGTGCGTTTAGATCTATCAGCATTTGTTCCTCCACCAATGCAGCTGGCTTATACTTCTATTTCTTGCACTGAAGAAGGAATCAGATTTTAGTAAAATTTTATTTATATATTTATTTATTTACTAGGAAATTCCAACTGGACACAGGTCCTTTTTCAGTGGAGGCCAGGGGAGAAAAACTCCACAGAACAATAAATGAACAGCAGACTACATGAAGAACAATTGAATATACATGCAATTAAGCAATAACAGACGACGTGGTGTGGTATATTGAAGATTTACTCATGGTTGGTGTGGTTTAATCACGAGGGTGAAGCCAGAGTGATTAAATAAAGCCAACTGTGGGTAAATTTCAATATACCACAACCACGGAGTTGGTTATTGGTATTATACAATGACATTATTTAAGAAAAAAAATACTTTTCTTAAATAATGTCTTTATATAATGGCACCATACTGTTCTTCCATGGCTGGTGGTATTCTGCTGCCTTGCTTTGATGTATTGCACATCAAATGGGACTTGCATTCCCATGCATTCCCAGTACATCAATGCTTTGAAAAGGAAACAATGGAGAAAAGAAAGTCTCTGTTGCTCTGTTTTTGTTTTCTTTTTTTTATTAAAAAAAAAGTTTCAGCGACATTAGGGGTAGATGAGAGAGAAGGAATGGAGGAAGTGCAAAGAAAATCAGGTACGTGTCTTTAGTTTTAAATAACGTACCTGATTTTCTTTTTATTTCCTCCATGCTGCCTCTCTGGTATATTTGGAGTCCGTACAGATTTTTTTTTTTTATTTTCTGTTAAAAAAAAAAAAAAATGAAAGTTATGGAATATACGAACGGAAAGAAGTCCAGGTGACCAGACCTTTTTCTGTTAGTATATTCTGGGATTTACAATGGGCATGCTGGCTGGGCTGGCCAATCAGCATGCTCATTTTCGAATATTAATGGCCAGTCATTGTATAATATAGCAATAACCCACGCCTGGGTGTGGGTAATGCTGGATTTATCCACGGTTGGCGTGGTTTGGTCCCGAGGGCGAAGCCCGAGGGACCAAACAAAGCCGTATATAGCATTACCCACACCCAGGCGTGTTATTCTATTATATGACATTATTTAAGAAAAGAAACTGTTACTTTTCTTAAATAATGGCATAGTATAATGCCTGTTTACTGCCCTTCCGCAGATGTCTGGCATCCGAGGCAGTTCTGATGTATTGCGCGCCTGCGCAGTACATCAGAGCTGTGGGCAAAAGCAACGGAGAAAGCAAGATCTCCGTTGCTTTTTTTTTTAGTGTTTCGCTATGTTAAATGGGTTTAACATAGTGAGACAGCTTTAAAATAAGCAATGGACATGTCCGTTGCTTATTTTAAAACTGTCTCGCTATGTTAAACCCATTTAACATAGCGAACACTAAAAAGCAACGGAGATCTTGCTTTCTCCATTGCTTTTTAAAACACTGTCTCGCTATGTTAAATGGGTTTAGCATAGAGACAGCTTTAAAATAAGCAATGGAGATTTCGTTGTTTTAAAGCTGTCTCGCTATGTTAAACCCATTTAACATAGCGAGACAGTGTTTTAAAAAACGAGTTATACTAATGGAAAAAAGTCCGGGCGACCGGACCTTTTTCCATTAGTATAACTCGATTTACAACAGGCACGCTGGCCAATCAGCGTGCACGTTTTGAATAATTATGGGGGGTCATGGTATAATAGCAAATAATACATACTGCAGCAAACATTAGCTATACATACAATATGAAACATAGTAATGAATAGATATACCAATATCTAGCTAAAGGCCAGGAATAAAGATATGATGTATATAGAAATAGTACTGTCTCAAACAGATACTGTTCTAAACTCATAAACCTAAATCTTATATACAAATATTGCACTAAACTTAAGCAGATATAAAGCAGAAGCTCCATGCAAAGGTGGAACAAGCTAGAAAGGCTAATGGGATGGAAGGGGAAGGTAGAGGATCAAGAGAGGAGACTGAGTGAGTAGTAATGTGGTAGTGAGAGGAAGCTCGGTGTAAAGAAGCTACAATGTCTAGAACTGTACTCCATTACATAGATATACTGCAAGTGAAATAATTTATATCTAGTCTCACATCAATGACCAAATTAAATCTGTGTTTTCAATTTTAAATGTAATCATACAGTTGCTTTTGTTCAGTGTCTGTGTGCAGGTTATTATATATACACGCACACATTTATAAGACCAGCAGTGGCACTCTGCTAACTTGAAAGGAGAGGGATTTTGCTTTAAGCAGTATGACAGAAATAGACATTTTTTCAGAAGCAATTATATTAATTTTACTTCTGAAACACCCATTGTGATAAAGTGGCCATACTAGATTTGCAGGAAGCATAACCAACATCCATTCAGTCATCAAAGTTAAGCCAATTATCTGCAGGAAATATATCTTTAAATGTCACAGTATGAGCCAACAGCATTCTTTTTCTGTTTGTAATTCTTTTAATTGATGTGTTCCTCCCACCATTATTCATATTTATGGCAAATGCAAATTCTTTCTCAGCAGATTATACTACTATATTTTAGATCACAAATTATGGAACCACCTTGTTAATGAATGCATTTTGCTTTAGGGCAATTCTGAAGTTGTACCTTTTCTACAAGCTAGCCTTAGTTGTTTGATTATTACATGCACATTGCTCTTTAAATCCCCATTCTGCCTACTATGTCAAATCAACACTCGATTTAATATAGTCCTTACATTTATAATGGTGAGTGCAGGGAAGGAAAGATGATGCCTGAGCCAACTCAGAAATCAGTGAACTCATTCAGCGTGGTGTTCCTAGTGCCCCGCTTAATTAATTTAGCTCTGCTTTGTAAGCAATGTAATTTTGTTTGTATTTCAAAACAGAAACTCGGTTAGACATCATACTGCCATTGCAGAACTTTTTTTATATTAGACATGGTTACCACGCTAACCCAGCCACTGGGGATGCACAAGCCAGGGCATTTCTTTGTGCCGGTCCCAAGCCCGGATAAATGGGGAGGGTTGCGTCAGGAAGGGCATCTGGCGTAAAAATTCTGCCACAACATTTATGGCACAAAAAATTCATATTTCCATACCAGATCGGTCGAGGCCCGGGTTAACAACGACCGCCACCAGTACTGTTAGCCAACAGGGTGCTGGTGGAAATTAGGCTACTGTTGGCCGAAGAAGAAGAGGAGGGCAAAGGCACGCCCGAAGGCAGGAAGAGAGGAGGAAGGTTAGGAGTGTAGCAGTGAGGGTAGGAACTTTGAATGTTGGCAGTATGACTGGTATAGGGAGAGAGCTAGCTGATATGATGGAGAGAATGAAGGTTGATATACTGTGCGTGCAAGAGACCAGATGGAAGGGAAGTAAGGCCAGGTGTTTAGGAAACGGGTTCAAATTGTTCTATCATGGTGTGGATGGCAGGAGAAATGGGGTAGGGGTTATACTAAAGGAACAATATGCCAAGAGTGTTTTAGACATGAAGACAGTGTCTGACAGAGTGATGTTTATGAAGCTCGAAATTGATGGTGTAATGATGAATGTTGTTAGTGCATATGCTCCACAAGTTGGGTGTGCAATGGATGAGAAAGGGAAATTTTGGAGTGAGTTGGATGAAGTTGTGGTGAGTGTACCCAAGGGTGAGAGACTAGTGATTGGAGCGGACTTTAATGGGCATGTTGGTGAAGTGAACAGAGGGGATGAGGAAGTGATGGGTAGGTATGGTGTTAAGGAGAGGAATGCAGAAGGTCAGATGATTGTGGATTTTGCGAAAAGGATGGACATGGCTGTGATGAATACGTATTTTAAGAAGAGGGAGGAGCATAGGGTGATGTACAACAGTGGAGGAAGATGCACACAGGTGGATTATATCCTATGTAGAAGGGCCAGTCTGAAGGAGATTGGAGACTGTAAAGTGGTGGCCGGGGAAAGTGTAGTTAAGCAGCATAGAATGGTGGTCTGTAGGATGACGTTGGTGATCAATAAGAGGAGGAGGAGTGTGAAAGCAGTGCCAAGGATTAAATGATGGAAGTTAAAAAAGGGTGATTGTGAGGTGAAGTTAAGGGAAGAGTTAAGACAGGCACTGGGAGGCAGTGGAGAGTTACCGAATAGCTGGGTAACTACAGCAGAACTAGTAAGGGAGACTGCTAGAAAGGTGCTTGGTGTGACATCTGGACAGAGGAAGGAGGGCAAAGAGACCTGGTGGTGGAATGAGGAAGTACAGGAGCGTATACAGAGGAAGAGGCTGGCGAAGAAGAAGTGGGATTGTCAAAGAGATGAAGAAAGTAGACATGAGTATAAGGAGATGAGACGCATGGCAAAGAGAGAGGTGGCGAAAGCCAAGGATAAGGCGTATGGAGAGTTTTATGAGAGATTGGACACTAAAGAGGGAGAAAAGGACCTGTACCAATTGGCTAGACAGATGGACAGAGCTGGGAAAGATGTGCAGCAAGTAAGGGTGATAAAGGATAGTGAGGGAAAGGTACTCACAAGAGAAGAGAGTGTGTTGAGTAGATGGAAAGAGTATTTTGAGAGGCTGATGAATGAAGAGAATGAGAGAGAGAGAAGGTTGGATGATGTGGGGATAGTGAATCAGTAAGTGAAACAGATTAACAAGGAGGAAGTAAGGACAGCTATGAAGAGGATGAAAAATGGAAAGGCTGTTGGCCCAGATGACATACCAATGGAAGCATGGAGGTGCTTAGGAGAAATGGCAGTGGAATTTTTAACTAGATTATTTAATGAAATTTTGGGAAGTCAGAGAATGCCTGAGGAGTGGAGAAAAAGTGTGGTGGTACCTATCTTTAAGAATAAGGGTGATGTGCAGAGCTGCAGTAACTACAGAGGGATAAAACTGATCAGTCACAGCTTGAAGTTATGGGAAAGAGTAGTAGAAGCTAGGTTAAGAAGGGAGGTGATGATTAGTGATCAGCAGTATGGTTTCATGCCAGGAAAGAGCACTACAGATGCAATGTTTGCTCTGAGAGTGTTATTGGAGAAATACAGAGAAGGTCAGAAGGAGTTGCATTGTGTCTTTGTAGACTTGGAGAAAGCATATGACAGGGTACCTAGAGAAGAGTTGTGGTATTGTATGAGGACGTCGGGAGTGGCAGAGAAGTATGTAAGAGTGGTACAGGATATGTACGAGGGTAGTGTGACAGTGGTGAGGACTGCAGTGGGAGTGACAGATCCGTTTAAGGTGGAAGTGGGATTACATCAAGGATCAGCTCTGAGTCCTTTCTTATTTGCAGTGGTGATGGACAGGTTGACAGATGAGATCATACAGGAGGCCCCATGGACTATGATGTTTGCAGATGACACTGTGATCTGTAGTGAGAGTAGGAATCAGGTTGAGGAGACTCTGGAGAGGTGGAGATATGCTCTAGCGAGCAGAGGAATGAAGGTCAGCAGGGCTAAGACAGAATATATGTGTGTAAATGAGAGGGAGGGTAGAGGAATGGTGAGGATGCAGGGAGTAGAGTTTGTAAAGGTGGACGAGTTTAAGTACTTGGGATCAACAGTTCAGAGTAATGGTGAATGTGGAAGAGAGGTGAAGAAGAGAGTACAGGCAGGGTGGAATCAGTGGAGAAGAGTGTCAGGAGTGATTTGTGATAGACGGGTACCAGTAAGAGTGAAAGGGAAAGTCTACAAGAGGGTAGTGAGACCAGCTATGTTATATGGGTTAGAGACAGTGGCACTGACAAAGAGGCAGGAGTCAGAGCTGGATGTGGCAGAGTTAAAGATGTTAAGATTTGCACTCGGTGTAACTAGGATGGATAGGATTAGGAATCAGTATATTAGAGGGTCAGCTCATGTTGGACAGTTTGGAGACAAAGCAAGAGAGACGAGATTACATTGGTTTGGACGTGCTGAGGAGGGATGATGGGTATATTGGGAAAAAGATGCTAAGGATGGAGCTGCCAGGTAAGAGGAAAAGAGGAAGGCCTAAGATAAGGTTTATGGACGTGGTGAGAGAGGACATGCAGGCGGTTGGTGTGACAGAGCAAGATGCAGAGGATAGGAAGAAATGGAAAGAGATGATCTGCTGTGGCGACCCCTAACGGGAAAAGCCGAAAGATGATGACGAGACGTGGTTACCACGCTGCATGCAGGCTACCTAGAAATGATAAGGTATGCTGGTGCTGATGAGAGTAGGATGTGCATCCAAACGAAAGTTAGTTGAGAGTACACCATCAGCTAAACAAAATGACCAATGAAAATATTTTAATGCATTTTTTATATAAATTATTTTCCCAAGAGGTTGTAAGCCCTTAGTCCCCGTGCTATGTTTTCATGGTATAACATGGTCCCATATAAATTCACTCCCAGTCATATCTTATGCTTTCTATAGTCAACCTTCTGCCCTTGACTACTCTTAAGGAATTCATTTCCAAAGCACGTATGGCAGGAACTTGCATGAAACCTTTGTCTTTACTCTTTTGCAGTGACATGCAGAGACAATATGACTATGGGAATATTTCCACGTGCACCCACCTAATACAATCTTATACCATTTCTCACATCTTTAACTGATGATTACAGGAGATCATTCTAATTTCTTTTTTGATCTTCCAAATTTCCATATGCTAACACTCCTCCCAGGGGTGGCAGGAAATTTGCCTTACCCTCTGTATGGGTTGTATGGCTGCCTGACTTTATTGCTAAACCTGAGTTACTTATACTGTAATCCAATACCCTGTCCCTGTGTCATGGTGCTGGCATTCTAGAAAACTCCTTAAATTACAATTCTTTTTTATCTTTTCCACAAGATGAGGCAACCTCAGAATTGATTATACTAGATAGGCATTAGTACAGGGGATGCTGTCCTCTTCATGGATAGAGTGTGAGGCTTTGCTCTCCATCTCCACTAGAAAATCATACTCAGCTTTTTGGTTTCAGCCATCTTGTTTTTGCAACTAATATATTTCAACTAGCTGGCATAGTTGGCTTTATTTCTTCATATGGTCCTGTAAAAGAATTTAATATAACAATCGTGTTTTGATATATTGGACTTTGGTATATCCCCACAGTAAAACTACAGATAAAGTATACAGACTGTATGAGTGTCATTTATATAATACTTGGCATGAATATTTTAAACTATGCCAGAAAGTTCAATGTTTTCAATGCAAAACATATTGACAGTGTTATTAAAATTTCTAATTTTTTCTCTTTGCTAGTACACCCCCCAAAAACAAACAGGTTATCTTAAATGATGCTGATTCTGATGGTGTATGATGTGCGTGTCAGGTCAAGGGAACATTCATCAGTAACTCAAGATGGTCCACCACTCTATCTTTTTCTTCATGCCCTTAATGCAGTACAACCTGATATGGTTTCTAAAGTACTTTGATTGTTAATGATAGTGGGATTTTTTGCATTTATGGCTAGATGCACAGATAGAATGGAATAGTGCATGTAGACTGCATATGTTCTATTTTTCCCTTGAGGTTTGCTTTCTTTACCACAGTGTCTGAAAAGTCACTTGGGTACTGTTTTCCCTCGAGGCTGCAATACCAAACTTTTTTTTTTTTTTTTTATCATACTCACTATACTTGTTAAGCATGTGGAAAAAAGTGTCCTGTATTCTGTGATAATGTCTGAACAGGTTCAGGTATTAAGAAACCTGACCAGAGAAATACACCTCACTTTCAAGTTTTTCTTAGAAATGTTGCAACAATATGCATAAATGTTTACAGTTTCTGTACTGGCCTGTCTACAATGCCAAAGTTTATAAAACTGGAAATTTGAAAAAGTTATCTTGCAGGTGTTGTTTGCTTCTGACATGATAAAGTCAGTCATTCTTCATGTAGCTCTGAGTGTGATATCAAGAGTAATAAACGTAGGACTCCCTACAATCAAACAGCTTTACTGTGATATCCGCTTTTCTAGATGCCTTCTCAAAAGAGAATTCACATAAAATAAAGACACAAGAAATTTTATTGGGGCAAAAAATCATGGGTTTATATTGTCTCCATGGCTGCTTCATAGTAGGGACCATATCAGCAACATCCGGTTACAGCAACACATTCACCTGACAGCATGGGCTCATCCGCCCTAGTGAATGAATAAACTTCTTTAAGATCTCCATGGAGAGCTTTTGATCTTCTATGCAGACTCATGCAGTTGAGCTTGACTCTTTCCTTTTGTACAGTAGGGAGTACTATTAGCTTTAGGAGGCTGTGGTTTCTCAAATGGATGCCAGACTTCAAGAAACAGAGATGCATATTAATGTTTTGATGGATTTCACACAACTGCTCAGTCATAAGGTGGACAACAGGGAAAGTATGTGTTGGAAGAGCATTTTAAGTATTTTTTGGGTTGCACAAAGGACATAATGGTCACAGTATATTCTACTTTCTTAAGGCATAGATCTCTATCACTTTAAAGATGAATTCCTTCAAGAAGCTAGTTAGTAGATTGCACTTGCCTCATTTTTATGCCTAGCCCCACCAACAGCTAAACTGCAGCCAGTGATGATATGTCTTTAAGTTACACAGACAAACCATACAGTCTGCACCCAGTCTCTGACACCTTGGCTGGTGAATTTATGTAGTTACGCCAGTCATCTGCTAGAACAGTATTGCATCTGAAAGCCATGTATCTAGAATCTCAGACTGAAGAAGATTAAAGCTTTTATGGTATATCTGGCCCATCTTAAGGTTTCCATCTCAGACGGCAATAAGATCTTCAACACACAAGATGAGACTGATCTATGCTATGATAGTGGGGCAGATTGGAAGGACCTGAGGAGACTGATTGTGACTAATAGTGGAACTAGTATCAAACCACAAGGCTTGCATTCTTTTCCATTAGCCTAAATGGAAACAGAAGTTCCAAAATGGCATAGGGATATCTGGTGATGGAGACATACTTAGCCCAGGTTGACACTTAATGAATGAATGGTACCTTGCTTCCCTTTCAGGTGAAAACTGTAATTATATTCGGAATTCCCTGATATTGCTATCTGCTTTATTCTATAGATGGCATTACTGTCTTGCTTGCTTTGGGCATATCCATCTCCCCTCCCTTATTGCTAACCATATTAGATGTGCAGGCTTAAGGATAGGGGCATTTGACATCAGTTGTTTTTGGTAATATGCTTTTAGCAATGTTTCCATGTAGTAGGGATACAGAACTAATACATTTATTATTTATATTTCTCACTGTAATTTAACTTTATGTGTCACCTTCTGCTGATGAAGAATATAGGGCAACTCATGGTCTCTCATTCTAATACACTATACTTGAGTGTGGTGTGCTTACTGGGAACACTTATCTGTTGTGACGTTTGCACTGATTAGCTCCAAAGGAAAGTAATACTAAATCACACACTATGATAGCCATGACTGTACAGTTTAGGTGACGGCTGGATGCATGAATAGGTGATTCATTTGCACTAATATAAACAAAGTCTAATGAAAGAACTTCTCTCTGTACCCAGCAATCCATGGCATATAATAGGGCTATGATGTACCACTGAAAGGGTACACAGGCATCCTCTACTTGACTTCCCAAACCCTCTCTCATGAAAAAAAAAATTTAAAAGCTCTGTCTTAATGATACAACCATTGAAGTCACTTCTCATAGCACATTATTACAGATGATAGTCAATGATAATCTTAAATTCAACCAGCATTTACAAAATTGCATTAAAAACATATCAGCTAGAGATGCTTTACAGAGCCAAATCTTTCCCACCATTGCAACTACAGTTGCCACTACTTATCTCCTCCCCTCACTACTTTATGGAATTCCCGTCCTTACTAACCTCCAATATTAAATATCAAAAATTGAACTAAAAATTTAATTAAACTAATCTCACTGGAAATCCACATTCCGCCCCCACCCCAAACAAAAAAGACCACAGTGAAGAACTTCTCTAAAGCAAACTTCACACTACTCAAGACTGGTGTGGTATCCTTCAAGGCCCCTGAGCCAGTGGAAACCACAACCCAAGCTGCGGAAGCCCTTACAAATGCCTTCTATGAACACCTCCAGGACTGCATGGATCAGGCAATCCCAAATAAAACCAAGACTCTTTCCACAAAGGGCAAACGTCCAGTCTGGTGAACCCCAGCCATTAACAAACTTTACAATAAGAGGAGAAAGCTATTACATGATAGAACAAAATCCATAAAAGGGAAGTCACCCTGATCATTATTAGTAAAAATATGAGCACTCATAAAATCAACTAAGGCCAATTTTGAGAGAAAAATTGCCATGGATTCAAAGGACAATCATAAGGCCTTTTTCAGCTATGTTAGGAACCTGGGTGGAAACTCCCAGATATGCTCAGAATTAGTCCAAAATGATACAAAAATCACTGAACCCACAGACATTGCCAACATACTGGCAGACAGGTTCAGTGCAAACTTCACCCCCCTCCCCCCTTAAAGGAGAGATAACTATCCCAGCGGAGTGTAGCCTCCCAGACATCTCAAATGCGCAGGTGAAAGCTGCTCTCTCTAAAGCTAAAACACAGCAGCATCAATGGGACGGATGGTGTCCCCAGCTGTGTGCTACATGAGCTAAATGAGGAATTAAACCCGCACATAAGGCAGCTGTTTAATCTCAGCCTTACCACAGGATACGTGCCCAAGGAGTGGCGACGGCAACTGTGGTCCCACTCCACAAAGGCGGTGCCTCACGGACCCTGGTAATTACTGCCCCATAAGCTTAACAAGTCTAGTCTGCAAAGCTATGGAGAGGATCATAATGGAGCTCATAAACAAAGATATAGGGATTTGCAGACATTGGACCCGACCCAGTTTGACCGTCAAGGGCAGATCATGCCTTTTGAACTTGGTCGACTTTTCAAAACAGTCACCAAGGCCATTGATGAGGAAAGGCAGTCCATACAGCCTACCTTGACCTTGCAAAGGCTTTCACACAATACCCCACTCGGGTATTGTAGAAAAACTACCAGCTTAAATGTAAACCCATATGTCACAAGATGGGTTGCAAACTGGCTTAAGGACAGAACCCACAGGGTTAGAGTTGCTGGCGCTATGTCAGACTCCAAGCCGGTCACAAGTGGTGTCCCACAGGGCTGGTCCTTGGCCCCTATTGTTTGGCATCTACTTCTCAGAAGTACAGGCCAACATGGGAGGAATTTGGCTGACAAAGTTTGCAGACGACTGCAAACTGGGCGCCATAGTGGAAAGTGCATCGGACACGGATATCCTTCAGAAGGGACTCACGGAAACAGATAGCTGGTGCCAGAGCCATGGCCTGAAGTTAAACGCCAAAAAATGTATAGTCATACCCTTCGGGAAAAACAAGGTAACCCCAAGCTACCATATAGGTGGCAATCCACTAAGCACAGAAGAGGTTATCAGGGTCCTGGGGACCCAGGTTGACCGTGGCTTTTCTTTTGACACTCACATTGCTAAAGTGGTTAGAAAGACCTTCTACAGTGCCCACCTGATCATGAAGGGATTCACATCCAGATCTAGTGAGGTCATTGTTCCCCTGTACTCTTCACTTATCAGACCAATGATCGAGTACAATGCCCCATTCGGGATGTATCTCACCCGACATCTGCAGCAATTGGAAAGACCCCAAAAGTTCCTCACCAAAAGGATAAAGGGACTCCAAAATCTGTCATATGCTGCCAGATTGAAGAAACTCCAGCTCTATTCAGTCGCATGCCGTCTGCTCAGAGGTGACATGTGCCTGACATACAAGGCCATGTCCAACCCGGAATTAATGGACATGCTCCACCTCAAAAAATCCAAATCCACCAAAACCACTAGAGCAAGCGACTTAAACCTTAGCACGGATATAAATAGGACGTGCTGGAGGGATAGATTTATCACTCAGAGACTCCCTATGCTGTGGAATAAAATCCTGGTCCATGTGAGGCAGAGCACCTCGCTGGCTCTGTTCAAGAGAAATCTTGACCTGTGGATGGGAGATCGTAGGTTTACCCTGGGAATCATCTCTGTGTCACTGCTGGACAGAGGCACAGCAAACTAATGGATACAGTATTTTTTCATATAAGGGGTGGCGTAAGCCACAAAACTTTGGGCTAGGCTTATAAATGCCTTAGGGCAGATAGCCCAGTATAAACCTATGAACCTATGAACAATGCTATAATAAAGTGCCTAAATTTGAGCAAATACCTCTTTCAGAGCTCACCACTGTTCAGCACTAAAAAGCCTAAATTTGTTAGAATTACACCATAAACTAATATATGCACAGATTCTCATCACCTATAAAATTATCCAGCATCCATCTGCTTGTCCAGCATTAAATGCCT
>NC_056734.1:303791693-303919193 GCF_019279795.1 Protopterus annectens
TCTTTCTAACCACTTTAGCAACGTGAGTGTCAAAAGAAAGGCCACTGTCAACCTGGGTCCCCAGGTCCCTGATAACCTCTTCTGTGCTTAGTGGATTGCCACCTATATGGTAGCTTGGGGTTACCTTGTTTTTCCCGAAGGGTATGACTATACATTTTTTGGCGTTTAACTTCAGGCCATGGCTCTGGCACCAGCTATCTGTTTCCGTGAGTCCTTTCTGAAGGATATCTGTGTCCGATGCACTTTCCACTATGGCGCCCAGTTTGCAGTCGTCTGCAAACTTTGTCAGCCAAAGTCCTCCCATGTTGGCCTGTACTTCTGAGAAGTAGATGCCGAACAATAGGGAGCCAAGGACCGAGCCCTGTGGGACACCACTTGTGACCGGCTTGGAGTCTGACATAGCACCACAACTCTAACCCTGTGGGTTCTGTCCTTAAGCCAGTTTGCAACCCATCTTGTGACATATGGGTTTACATTTAAGCTGGTAAGTTTTTCTACAATACCCGAGTGGGGTATTGTGTCGAAGGCCTTTGCAAGGTCAAGGTAGGCTGTATGGACTGCCTTTCCCTCATCAATAGCCTTGGTGACTGTTTCGAAGAAGTCGACCAAGTTCAAAAGGCATGATCTGCCCTTGAAGCCAAACTGGGTCGGGTCCAATGTCTGCAAGTCCCCTATATCTTTGTTTATGAGCTCCATTATGATCCTCTCCATAGCTTTGCAGACTAGACTTGTTAAGCTTATGGGGGTAATTACCAGGGTCCGTAGAGGCACCGCCTTTGTGGAGTGGGACCACAGTTGCCGTCGCCACTCCTTCGGCACGTATCCTGTGGTAAGGCTGAGATTAAACAGCTGCCTTATGTGCGGGTTTAATTCCTCATTTAGCTCGTGTAGCACACAGCTGGGGACACCATCCAGTCCCATTGATGCTGTGTTTTTAGCTTTAGAGAGAGCAGCTTTCACCTGCGCATTTGAGATGTCTGGGAGGCTACACTCTGCTGGGATAGTTATCTCTCCTTTAGGGGGGAGAGGGGGGTGAAGTTTGCACTGAACCTGTCTGCCAGTATGTTGGCAATGTCTGTGGGTTCAGTGATTTTTGTATCATTTTGGACTAATTCTGAGCTTATCTGGGAGTTTCCACCCAGGTTCCTAACATAGCTGAAAAAGGCCTTATGATTGTCCTTTGAATCCATGGCAATTTTTCTCTCAAAATTGTTCTTAGTTGATTTTATGAGTGCTCGTATTTTTTTACTAATAATGATCAGGGGTGACTTCCCTTTTATGGATTTTGTTCTATCATGTAATAGCTTTCTCCTCTTATTGTAAAGTTTGTTAATGGCTGGGGTCCACCAGACTGGACGTTTGCCCTTTGTGGAAAGAGTCTTGGTTTTATTTGGGATTGCCTGATCCATGCAGTCCTGGAGGTGTTCATAGAAGGCATTTGTAAGGGCTTCCGCAGCTTGGGTTGTGGTTTCCACTGGCTCAGGGGCCTTGAAGGATACCACACCAGTCTTGAGTAGTGTGAAGTTTGCTTTAGAGAAGTTCTTCACTGTGGTCTTTTTTGTTTGGGGTGGGAGCGGGATGTGGATTTCCAGTGAGATTAGTTTATGATCAGATCTCACCAATGAGGGATATACTTCCGGTGTGGAGCATTTTGTCCCCATGTTTGTGATAATGAGATCTAGTATATTTTCTCCTCTCGATTATCCTGAATCTAAAATGTTTGCCATATCAGAATGTTAAAAGTACCTGAAAGATTGCTAGGTTTGTGTAATGCTGACACTTGCATTTTGTTTATAACAAGAGATTAGATACTATCATATAAGGCAACATACTACTCTAAATACTTGCATCCATAAGCTTAACAGCTGCTGCACTTCAAAGTTGTTGGTCAGTATATAAAGCTGAGGCGCTACCCCCCCTAATACATACATACACGTTATTCAGGTCACTAAACTAGAGTCACATACTAAATGTACACAACATCCACACAGGTTAAGCTAATATATTCTCTGAGAAGTCACAGCCTTTTTCAATAACACATCATCATCACCTGGAAATTACTGCAATTATCACGTTCCCTTTAACCAAAACATCCTACCAAACTTCCATGTTAAGTCAGTCAAAATATGAATTATTGTTTGTTGTTTCTTCTCTGGATTGAACTAATTTTTCTGTGCATCTTTTTTTGTGATTTATTTTCACATTAAATGTCAGAGTAGTTGACTTGAACTGATGTTTTTGTCATTGCTGAATGAACACCAATCCTAATGTACCATACAGGGAGAATCTGTATTTTTTTGGCAGGCCCTAACCTGGTCTAAACTTTCAAACACACACACACACACACACACACACACACACACACACACACACACACACACACACACACACACACACACACACACATGTTGTTTTTCTAGGATGTCAGCACCATAATTATGGTTACTGTAATGTTTTGTGCTGAAGCATTCATTAATGTACTAAATCTCTGATGCCCTTGAAGGTATAAATATAGTCGAAAACTCTGCAATAAAAATAAATGAAGTTTTTAGACTCACCAAGAGAAAAAGAACAAAAGAACAAAGGCTGAAGTCTGGCATGTGAAATACCCAGATGAATACAAGGTTGGAAGCATTGTCCTCAGCCCTGCTGACACATTTTCATGTCACATGACAGATGAATGGTGTAGTAGAAATGGTCTTGTGCTCAGCCATGCTGACACCATCTCATGTGACATGACACATAAATGGTGCAGTAGAAATGGTCTTATCCTCAGCCCTGCTGACACTATCTCATGTCACATGAGATATAAATAGTGCAGTAGAAATAGTCTTGCCTTTAATTTCCAAAAGAGCAGCATTCTGGCACTTACATCTCCACCAGCTTTATATGGTACTGGTAGCCCACAACTAAAAGTTGACACAAAAGTAAAAGACCTTGGAGTCCATTATGATGATGACCTTTCATTTCATATCCACATAGTTGCTACCATCTGCAAAGCATACAGAGTTGACCCTCCATTGGGCTGACACCCATGCCAAGCAGGTAATGATGCCTCTTTATACAGCTCGTATCAAATAGATGACAGATTGATACATTCTGTACTGTAACCTATTCATGCATCATCTTCATAAAGAGAACCAAAGGGCTTCACTGCTTGTTTTTTAGCAAAATACCACATTATCTCTGTATGTTTCTTTTTTTCTCTCCTCTGAACATGTTTTATAAAGCCTCTGAACATATTTTAGCAACTTCAAGGGCAGATGGGAGCTGGGGTCAATCTTGGCAGTCCACAAGACAGAAACAAGTAATCCTGGATAGGATGCTAGTCTTTACAGGAAACACACACAGATACACAGATGCATGCAAGCACATTGTCACACACACACACACACACACACACACACACATACACACACACACACACCCACACACACACACACACACACACACACACACACACACACACTCTCACACACACACACACACACACACACACACACACACACACACACACACACGCATTTTGGAAGATCATCAGTTCATACCCATTGTGCCCGTCCAACCCCCAAGCACATGCAGATTCTGTACAGAAGGATCCTTAGTTGGTCACCAAAGTGGGGAACCAAGTGGCATGAAGCAGCAATGTTAACTGCTGTGGAACTGGACTGCTATAGTAATAGCAGTACTGCTCAATAAGAGTCTGAAATATTGCAGGGCCTCACAGTTTTTGTGACATCAGTCACTGAATATGAAGTCATACAACAACATAGATGAGTTTAGCACACCAGTGTACAGAACTACCACAATTAATCTTAGTATGTGCTGATCATTTCTGCATATTAAGGCTAGCAGCAGCAGCAGTCTTCCCTACATGGAACATGTTACAGCTGTACTTCAGAAGTAATTTTGTATAAGGCTGCATAGTGCACAGTGGTGCCTAGATACATACCATCAGCACATATCTGTACTTCTCCTCTCCCACCATAACACATTGTGCATTATTGAAGACTAGATCTAAGAGTGTGTCTGTATTTTTCTAGTGCAGTAGAACAAAACAGAGTGGTAAGGTTATGATCTCAGAGGACTCCATATCTAATAATAATATGATGGATTGTGCACATCACTACCTACATAGTGTAAGATTCTAACACCACCATTTACACACACTATGGTCACATACCACCATTAGAATGAGCATTTTTGTCTTTTATGTGTGAATATAAAAATAGATCCATATGACATCTGAACATGTTCAGTGGTCTGTAAAATGTACATGCTTTCAGTACTGGGCACACTCCCTTGGCATACCTAGTGCTGTGTATGAAATGGCAGCCAAGCTATAAAGCTGTTTACCTTTCAGTATCTAGTCCTATAAGGACCTCCTGTGCTGCCTGTTAAAGAGGCACAAAGTATGTAGAATGTGTGCCATAAAAGTATTGCTCTCTTCCCTGTGTGTCTGCTGTTCTAAGTGCATATTAGATACAGAATGTTGCATTGCTGGGCACCATAACACTGTTGGTATACCTGTCATTGATTCCCAGCTCTGTCTGTGTACAACTCACACTCAGTGCATCATGCTGGCAAATGACATACAGTACAGCTATTTTGTTTATCATTTGTTTACATGATTGCTGGTTCATACAATACTTAGTAAATTAATACCGATTTAGTGAAATACCACTGTTTTTTGTTTTGCAGAAATTTTCATTTGGGGCATTTTTTTGGCTTACCAATAGTCATTTATCTCGATAATTTATATATTATTCACATCTCTTTATTTCAGACAGCGGAAATATATTATAGGTTTTCTCTACCAATTTACAATCACTCACATTCTGTGTTTGAAGAATTATCACTTGGTCTGAAGATACTGTTAACAGCATGTCATTAATACTAAAGTTGTTAGAATATGAACTTATGGCTACTAGTCATACTTTTCTTTCTATTGAAGATGTTAGCACATTTACTCTGCACATTCTTAGATATGATAGGACAGGTGGATGTTGTATGACAATGATTCCTTGTTGCTTACTCTTATATAGCTTGATATTGTGTCTCAACTTCTTGAACTGGTTCTTCTGAGAGTACATTTGTCATCTGGTTCACTTTTACCACAGCTTCAACAGCTGGCTCTGGTAGTTTATTTCTGCAGTCACTAGGGCCCCCATAACCCTCCTGGACATCGGCAGTCATTAATAAATACAGTCCTGGGCATTGACTAGAGTCGCTATGGGATTACATTGGGACGAAAGGGTTAGGCTTGAAATTACCTCTGGGTCAATCGCCTAGTAACCTCCTATGATCTTATGATACCTTATTCTTGTTCAGCAGTACCCAGTAGGTCACCTCACACTAATAAATAATGTTAGCTCTCTTGGTCAATAGCTTCAAGACTTGCATTCATGTACAACTGACCCTCACAATTCATTTGGCTCATTAATTGTGCTGCAATGTTGGACCTCCAACCAATTATTTTGTCATTCCCGAACAGGTTAATTATGTTCTCAGTACATCAAGATAGCCATTATTAACTCTGAAGACACTAGAGAGTTTGTGGCTCACACCTGTAGGGCTGTCATTCCTGAACAGGTTAATCATGTTCTGAGTATGTCATGATAGCTGGCATTAACTCTGCAGACACTAGAGAGCTCATGGCTCAATCTTGTGGGGATCTAAAGCCACCTACCCGTCTGCTATAAGAACCTCTCCCATCTTTATTATGCTTCCTTTAATTTAGGTATTTCTTGTCCAAGATGACTTGGTGTCCCCTAAACCTACATCATAGTTTACTAGTTAGCCATCTGTGGGGGACATACTCAAAGCCTTTGTAGAACTGAAGATGCAACATGTCATGTCGCAGTCTGAATCAGTCACAGAAATGAATACATTTTTTGGCTAGATCTCTTTGCTATGAATTCATTGCTTGAAATAAAAATTAAATCCAGGGATCCAGTGAATCCCAAAATCATTAGGAACTATTGCAAGACTAAACTAAATTCCAGGCACCCCAAACCCAGTAAACACCATACCATATCCTAAGCTATTTGCAAAATCTCAGTACAGACATATTGATAGCTGTGTACAGTGAGCTGTGCCCATTCATATTAAGAATAAGACAAACTCAAAAGATAACCCACCCTGGTGGAATCACAATATCAATTGGCTATGCAACAAAAGAAAAAAATATTGGCCAAGTGTAGGAGGAACAAAGCCATACATACTAAAATTCCCTTGATCAATCTAAAGAGGCAGCTAAGGGGGTTAATTAATACTTCAAAGGCTAAATGTGAAGAAAAAAACTCTTCTTAGGCAAAGTTCAACCACAAATCTTTGTACAGCTATGTCTGTAACCTCATGGGAAATATGCAACAATGCACAGAACTTACTGTAAATGACATCACCTACACTAAACTGGAGGCCATTGTCAACCTTTTTGCTGACAAGTTAAGCTAAAATGTGTCCCCCAATTCCCCCAGCAGTCCACAGGAAATACCACATACTGCAATCACCTCAACTATTATTAGGGAACAGGTCATCAGTGCACTTTCCAAGGCCAAAAACACTGCATCCATGTTCCCTGATATCATCCCAGGATGCTTAATAAAAAACATGAAACATGACCTTTCTGGTCCATTACAATATATACATTCATTATATACTGAGTGAATATCAAAGATGGCCTGGTGGCATAAAGAGAATTGTTATATGACATTATATAAAAAGTGACTGATAAAACACAATGTATTTATAATTGATATACAGAGGGGATATCAGAAATTGTCATGTTAAAAGAATCACATAAGTACAGTCAGAGCAAGCCATGTAGATGGAAGTGGGACAGGCAGATATAACTTGTATGATCAGAGAGACAATGTGAGAGAGCAGCTACAGTTTCCTTGAGCCTTGTAATTTGATTAATTCTGATCAGAAACTGGGCTATGAGGAAGGATCTTTAGAACAAAGGTTGGAGACATTCTCACAATTTTGGGACCAATGACTGAGAAGGCATGGCTTGTACACTGAAGCCTAATTTGAGTGGTTTGGAGGGGAGAACTTGAGTGGTTAAGACTTCTAAGGTTGCATGTTGGTGCATCCTTGATTAATTTGAAAGTTAGTGGGGGAATGCCCCATTCTTGATAGGTTTAAACAGCTGAGGCTAGTAGAAAATCAACACATTGTTTCACAGGTGGCCAGTTAGGTTTTGTAGTGGGGTTCATTTCTTGGGGAGATAGTGATGAAATATATGGTATTTTAGAATGGTGGGTGCTTTTTTTAGAGGTTGTAGCAATCAGAAGGAGTCCATATTCTACATGAGGCAGTAGCAATGGAACTCCTTACAGGGTTTGAAAAGAAAAAGGGAAACCTATTAGCCCAGAATAGGAGAGAGCTCATTTTTTTGTGCATGTGTAGCCGAGGTAGAGATGGAAATTTAGGAAGGGGTCCAACCAGATCCTTAGATATTTTAATATGGTGATGTTTTCAATAATGTTGTTCAGTTGACTGAGAATTTGCAGATGTCTGGAGACAGAAGTAAGCTTTTGCCTAGTACCAAAAAGCATTGTTTTTGTTTTAGAGTAGTTAAGCAATTATCACTGACCCATTGAATAAGGGCATGAACATCAGCCTGAAGTTCAAGTTTAAGAGAACAGACAGAATGATTGGAGAGGCATAAGGCCATGTTAGCAGCATGAAAAAGAAGAGGTCGATGGACTAAGACAAGAAGGAGTTTGTTAATGTAGATGGAAAAAAGGAGCAGATTAATTTCTATAGAGGGTTTGATGGAAAGGCTGATGAGTTGAAATTCACTGATAAGTGGCAGTTAGAGACCTACTTTTTGAACCTGGGGAGTGTCTCATAGCTAATGCCTATTTCAGTCGAATAGTCTAGAAGAATTGTGAGAATGACATGTTCAAAGGCTCTGATGAGGTTGGTAAAAATGATACCAGTAATTATGCCTTTGTCCATTCCAAGAAGAATGTTATCAGTGAGTGCCCAAACAGCTGTGGAAATACTGGAAATGGATTAGAAGCCATGTTACTTTTTAGAAAGAAGGTGATATTGGTTGGTGTTTATGGTGAGTGAGCTGCAAGTAAAGTAATTTTTCAAGAATCTCTCCTCTGGAAGGAGAACAGAAATGGGCCAGAGATCTGACGGATTTGAGGGATTGGATTTATTAGGGAGAGGTTTTACAATGGTATTTTTTGATTATTAGTCATAAGTGTTATGCATAGGTTGTAGATGTACTTCAGCAGAGCTATGTGGTCTCTGCAGTGATACATGAACCTTGGCTAAAGGTTGCCTGTACCAATGGTGGCTATTGAGTTTATTCTGTTTGGCAGTGGGTGGATGTTCTTGGATGTGATAGTTCTTAAGCAGAAAGGAGGGATATATGGAGGTGTATGTGGGGGGGGGCAGGATTGTCATAGACAGGCTGGAGGGCTGCTGAAATGAGAAAGGAAATCTGACAGAGAAAGATGATAAGGATGTTGAATTTGGAGGGAAAGTTATTTCATCCTATAAGATAGTTGACCTCTTTCCAGAAGTTTCTGGGAGAGTTTATTATTCAGGTGTGGTATAATTTCAGCAGGTGACTTTTATGATGGCATATTTTTGCTTGGCAAGGTTGTGTAGCTAGGTGGAGCGTTGTCTGTTTATGGCAGTGGGAAGGGCTTTCCAGGAATGTCATGCTTTGTCTAAGAGTTATAGAAGAGCTTTAAGCTCCAGTTACTATTTTTTTGGCCTGTGTAGTAGTTGGTATTACTGGAAAGCAGAAGTTATACATGTCACTCATATAGATGTGAGTAGTCCAACAGTAGTGTTGGTGTCAGTTGAATTCAGGATTGGTGACCAGTCCAATGAGGATAGAATAGATTTAACTGTGTTAATGTTAGGCTGTAATCTGTTACAGAAAGTTATGAGTTTTGGGATCATATTTGTAAATACCTGATGGATATGGAAACTAATAGGACACCAGTCACTGCAAGATGGTGGGTGACTGCTGATACCTGAGGTAAGACAAGGTTTGTTAGATAGCATAAGGTCTAGATGAGAGGGATGAGATGTGTTCATGTTGGGTCTAGTAGGCTGAACTGTGAGATGAGTGAGGCTGAATTTTCCAGTCAGAGTATTCAGACCATTGGAAATGGAACTCAGCAAGTTGAGATTGAAATCTCTAAGTATTATACGATTTTTGAGTTATTTGCAGAGCTTTCATTTAGTAGGTGGTAGATATGCTGCAGCAAGAGAGAGTACAGTATTCTTGGTGAAGGGAATGGATACTAATAACCAGATAGAATTAGTGTTTCCTTGAGCAAGTAGCTGGATAGTTGACTGTGATTTGAGCAGTAGGAGAGTTCTACCTCAGTGTCTTCAGCCTGGTCTGGGGTCACAAAAGTAGCTGGCACTAATGAAGGAATTGTACAAGGATAGATTGTTGGCTTTGACCCATGATTCTGTGATAGCACCTAAATTAGGCTTATGTAAGGTATACAAGGCAATAATCTGTGATGTTTATATTCGTAAAGTAATAGCTGAGGTGATGAGACAGTATTGTTTTCTATGAGTTTTGGAAGAAAGATCTTTAAGATTTGTTAGACTGCTCATACACACACAGACACACAGGCACATACACATACACATTAACAATTTAAAATGTCAGGACCCTCTAGTCCTGAAACATGGAAACTGAATGGCCAAAAAAATGGACGTACATATACTAAGTCTGGGATGTCCATTTTCTGGAATATTACTTTTTCTCTGTGGTATTGTGATCTTTGAGTTGGTATATAGAAGTTCCAGTGCGGGACAAGACCCCCCTACATCTGGGGGAAGAAGAAGCTTAAAGGAAAAGAGAGATGCTCAAGATACATTCCTTTCCTCCATTTCTGATCTGTCATGACAACAAGTGCTGAGATTTCAATAGTGAGCTCACTTACTCACATCTGTTTTAACAGTGAGCTCCCTTACTCACATCTGTTTTAACAGTGAGCTCCCTTACTCACATCTGTTTTAACAGTGAGCTCACTTACTCACATCTGTTTTAACAGTGAGCTCCCTTACTCACATCTGTTTTAACAGTGAGCTCCCTTACTCACATCTGTTTTAACAGTGAGCTCCCTTACTCACATCTGTTTTAACAGTGAGCTCCCTTACTCACATCTGTTTTAACAGTGAGCTCCCTTACTCACATCTGTTTTAACAGTGAGCTCCCTTACTCACATCTGTTTTGTCAGGCGATAGATATCTTCCAGAATCAGTTAGATTTTGTAAAGTTTGTGGGTTTCAGCACATTTCACCAGTATCAGAACTAAACACGCAATAATGTTGTAATACGTAAATGTATCAGAAGAAACTCGTAATATCTCAGTGCACAGTGGAGCACCTCAGTACCAACAATGCACTAAACAAATTTGCAAGTAATTTGTAAGTAAATGAGAAATGGGTGTCAAAACACATTGTACATTAACAAAGTTATGGAAGGATGATCACAATTCAAGCATCCTGATAGTTACGCAGACATATATATATATATATATATATATATATATAAATTTATCAAGTAAGGTTAAGGACAAGTACATAATATAACTGACTCCATTATGATATATAATAAAAAAGGAACTATCCCAGTGTAAGCTGCATGGCATTTGTAATACATATTTTCACAAAATTGCCCAAAAACATTATAGACAACTATAGATACTTCCATAATGCATTCACTAATAAAAAAATATTTGCTTCAAAGCTCCAGTGCTGTTTGTAATATATACCTTCAACAATTTTGCAGTAAGCTCAGAGACAACTTTGGATATCTCCATAAGGCATGTACTTCTAAAATACATCTGCACGCACTTACAGATTCCAACAGCGTCTGTAAAATTCCTAATACAGGTGAAGTGCAATCACGGCCTGATCGCTATAGCTAATATTTCCTAACAGTGGGGCCAGGACTTGAGTGGGGAGCACAATTAATGCACACACCCAAGGGAAAAGAGAGACAGAGAAGAAGATGTGAGGAATGGGTGAAGAAGAGGGACACACAAGACTGATGTTGGAATAAGAAATTTGAGTGAAAGTTAGGGGGTAATAGGTGTTTTTCTTTTTTTTTTTTGCTGGGAATAGGCCACAAAGACTAGAAGGAAAGGTAAACAGAGAGAAAGAGGATGAGTAGGACATCACAACAGGTTTACCCACAGAACAAATATCACAATGCAAACATATAAAGGTTGAAAAAACAGTAAGGACAGGTAAGTTACACAGATTGTACACTGCACAACATGGGCAATGAAAAGTTTTCAGACAGAGTGGGGATAAATACCAGACATGGTGAAATGTAGAAAAGTGCATCTACCTATGCACTGTCATGTTATAACATGTTGCAAACTGTTTGGCAGTCATAACTAGATGTGTATGACCAATGATAGATGTAGATTGAAAGGTAATAAATTGGGATCACAATACAAATTGGATAAATAAACACATCCAAGTAGTGTATCAGCAGTGCAGGTGCAAGACAAGCAACATCACAGATGAGCAAATGCAAGTCTACCAAGGGTCAATGTTTGTGCATTGAATATGGAATATAGCAAACGTCTTATAACTGAACATAAAAGAGTAAAATATTAAAGTACCGAAAACATTTAACATCATAAAATAATTAATCGAATGACCACAGTTGGCCAACAAGCAGGAAGTACTGTGATGCATAAGGTAAGCGAAAGAAGCCTTTTTAAAATTTTTTAAATTTTCCCTTTTCCCTACTGTAGTGCGATCTTGGAGTTGGTATATATAGTTAGGGGGTGTGGGGGGACAAACCCTCCACCTTGGTTGATTATGTTTACAATGTTGGCCAACTATGGCCATTCGATGAATTATTTTACAATGTTAAGTGTTTTCAGTACTTTAACTTTTCACTCTTTCACTTTAGATTATAAGCTGTTCGCTGTATTTCATATGCAATGTGTGAATATAGACCCATTTACCAATGCTAGGTAACTCCAGTAGAGGACAGAACCAATGCTATAACTGTGCATGTAAAATGCAAACTACCAGTCACAGTCCCAAATAGAAGTACTGCAGAAAAGCAACAAAATGGCTGCTATATATACAAGTAGGTGTACACAACCCCAACAAACGTGTAATGGAATGGATATATGTTACACACACATATGCCATGTCAAAGGCAACGCACAGGTGTAGATGTGGATATATATATATATATATATATATATATATATATATATATATATATATATATATATATATATATATATCTTCTTATTCTTCTTTCGGCTGCTCCCATTTGGGGTCGCCACAGCAGATCAACCGTTTCCATTTCTTCCTGTCCTCTGCATCTTGCTCTGTCACACTAACCACCTGCATGTCCTCTCTCACCCTTATCTTAGGCCTTCCTCTTTTCCTGTTACCTGGCAGCTTCATCCTTAGCATCATTTTCCCAATATACTCTGCATCCCTCCTCAGCACATGTCCAAACTAACGTAATCTTGCCTCTCTGGCTTTGTCTCCACACCTTCCAACCTGGGCTGACCCTCTAATATACTTATTCCTAATCCTGTCCATCCTCGCCACACTCAGTGCAAATCTTAACATCCTCATCTCTGCCACGTCAAGCTCTGACTCCTGCCTTTTTGTCAATGCTACTGTCTCCAACCCATATAACATAGCTGGTCTCATTACCCTCTTGTAGACCTTCCCTTTCACTCTTACTAGTACTCATCTGTCACAAATCACTCCTGACACTCTTCTCCACCCACTCCATCCTGCCTGTACTTTCTTCTTCACCTCTCTTCCACACTCACCATTACTCTGAACTGTTGATCCCAAGTACTTAAATTCATCCACCTTCGCCACCTCTACTCCCTGCATCCTTGCCATTCCTCTATCCTCCCTCTCATTCACACAAATATATACATATATTCTGTCTTAGTCCTGCTGACCTTCATTCCTCTTCTTTCTAGAGCATATCTCCACCTCTCCAGGGTCTCCACCACTTGTTCTCTACTCTCACTACAGATCACAATGTCATCTGAAGACATCATAGTCCACAGGGACTCCTGTCTGATCTCGTCTGTCAACCTGTCCATCACCATTGCAAATAAGAAAGGGCTCAGAGCTGATACTTGATGTAATCCCACCTCCACCTTAAACGCATCTGTCACTCCCACCGCAGACCTCACTGCTGTCACACTACCCTTGTACATATCCTGTACCACTCTTACATACTTCTCTGACACTCCCGACTTCCTCATACAATACCACAACACCTCTCAATGCACCCTGTCATATGCTTTCTCTAAATCCACAAAGACACAATGCAACTCCTTCTGACCTTCTCTGTACGTTTCCATCAACATTCTCAGAGCAAACATTGCATCTGTAGTGCTCTTTCCTGGCATGAAACCATACTGCTGATCACTAATCATCACCTCCCTTCTTAACCTAGCTTCCATTATTCTTTCCCATAACTTCATGCTGTGACTGATCAGTTTAATCCCTCTGCAGTTACTACAGCTCTGCCCATCACCCTTATTCTTAATAATCGGTACCAAAACACTTTTTCTCCATTCCTCAGGCATCCTTTCACTTTCCAAGATTTCATTAAACAATCTGGTTAAAAACTCCACTGCCATTTCACCTAAACACCTCCATGCTTCCACAGGTATGTCATCTGGGCCAACAGCCTTTCCATTCTTCATTCTCTTCATAGCTGTCCTTACTTCCTCCTTGCTAATCCATTGTAGTTTATGATTCACTATCCCTACATCATCCAACCTTCTCTCCCTCTCATTCTCTTAATTCATCAACCCCTCAAAGTACTCTTTCTATCTGCTCAACACACTCTCCTCGCTTGTGAGTACGTTTCCTTCATTATCCTATATCACCCTTACCTGCTGCACATCTTGACTGTCAGTGGCCTAAATGGAATGTACATGAAATCAAGGTCAATACACATACACACACTGATGACACATAAGAATATTTACAAAAATATAACACTACAGCTTAATAAATGCAGCAGGTTGTTCACATGCATGCCAACAAAGTGTACTGTTTAACACACAAGTATAACGAGAACAAGGACGTATTGCAACCAGTAGCAAGTGACTTGTGTGCACATGTCCCGCACTGTAAAATGGCCATAGATTTGGTACATGTTAACCATGTCAAAACTAATACATGGCGAAAGTCGATAACTGTGGTAAAGGCACACATATCTGACAAATGTAACAATAAAATATGTAGGTGAAAGGAAGGTGGACAATTTGGGCCAACATCTGGAAAAGGAGAACAAAGTATCTTGGAACACTGCAAATATATGTTTACAGAACATAGGATACTATAGAAGCCAAACCAAAATACATTTAACTAAATGGAAAATGTATGTCACATGAGCAGAATGATTGATGATGTCCACAGAACTGGTCATATATAAAACAAACATACACAGTAATGTAACATCAACATGCACAGGTAAGCAAGCATAGAATTTCAAGTACATACACATATACTGTCATGCAATTGTCGAATAAACAAACGCAGGTGTATGTCACCCACCCTGCTCATTACTGAGCAGAGGCCACTCCTGTGCGCATCATTACAGCACATCATCAGTAACTCAGTGAATGTGCACACGTTAGAGATACAATTGCGTGTCACTATGGATCCATCTATGTGCACACGTGTACAATCAGTTAGTGTGTGCAATTATTTGTGGAAAGTGTAAAATTACATGAATAAGTAATGCTGTGGAAATTTAAGATACAGCAAATATGTAGGGTCTATATCACATCGTTAAACTCACAGGAGTTTGAATGATGTAATATCGAACCAAGAAGTTCAAAACCCATGAATTACGAAAACAGAGAACAGCGATTTTTTTTCCCAGGGAAAAAAATTGCTGTTCCAGTACAAAAAAAAAACAAAAAACATGTGCACTTTAAACTTAAACTGCCACCCCCCCTACTTAAATATACCAACTCCGAGATTGCACCATAGTGGAGGAAATAGCAAACCCTGGGAAAAAATCAGTGTTCCATTGCTTCTCTATTTTCGTATTTCAAACATTTGGGTTCGATATTACAACATTCAGACTCCTGTGAGTTCAACATTGTAATACAGATCCAATATGTATAATGTACTGCTAAAGAATAAATTATCTGCAACACTGTGTATAGATTAATACTAAATTGCTGTTTGATGCAGTCAGAAAAGGAGGACTGCACATAGACATGATATACCTGTATATGATCCCACATGGCATCTGTATTGCCAAACAACCAAAAGGAACAGGAATGGAAATCGAAGATAAACAGGGAACTACAGCAATGCACAAATGAGCAAATGCTGAATTACACTCACCAAAAATGGATTAGTCTTAAAACACAGAGATTTTGGGATAATCCTTTGTCACTGTATCAAACCAACTTGCATGCAACCATCTTTCTTTTATAATCACATGAATAAGTCAACCAATCATTAAGCTAGTCAAGTTAAAGGTATATGCGCCTAAAAACACTAATGTAAATACACATATGCATAAAAACATACTATATACAAACATATTCCTGTGTAATTTTAAGACTAATACATTTTTGGTGAGTGAGATCCAGCTTTTGTTCTTCTTTTGTTCATCTGTATTGCCAACCCATGGCACAAAACACCACATCATGTAGGATATCATGACAACTGTCATCCAAAATACAAGGGAATGACATGTCCTTTTGCTGCACGTACATGATATAGCAGTACATAATTCCAAACCATACCATGGTAGTAGTGATGGATTATGGACAACATATGTTGTCTGTCATTTGTCCCAGTAAAACACATGTTTACAGGGTACGTCTTGCAGCACTAACTGCAGGTTAACTGCCACAATGCACGGGCAGCTGAACGTGGGTCGAAAGTGTAATGTATTAATGTGTGTCATGCACACATTGAAGCAGAAGTGAATGTCACATGACAGCAGCACATAAGCATGATGGCTACAAGGTATGCATGCCCTAGAGTGCATATACAGTTCAGTCAATTAAATGGCAATCAGCATGTTGGCAACATAACATAAGTGGAGTACACAAACAATACTTATGGACCAGAAGGACCAGACTGTTGAGTCTAAGACTCATGAATGACCTCATTAGTTATCTCCCAGAATGAATCACACATAGCCAGCACCATATCCTGAAAGAATGTCCCCATCTGTGTTTTGAATACATTAGTGACAACCTCCCAGATGTCCTCCCAATAATTGTCTTGATTCTGGTCCTGGCATCTCTTCTGGGCTGCAGGCATGATGGCTTGTTCTGGAGTGGGTCCAGCTTCCTCATCATTGTCATCATCACCACCATCATCATCAGAAGACTCTGGCAGTGGCCTAGCATGTGCTCGTCATCATTGCCATCTGATAGGACAACATCCATGCTTTGTTGAGATTAACTGCAAAACACAACAAAAAGAAAAGCAAATGTCTATCATTCACAACATGCCTATGAAGAGCACAGTACAACTTAATGTGAAAATAATGACAATGTACACAGGGACTGACACATGTCCATTATGTACCTTATAAATTCATAAACAAGACATCAGTATTCTTTTGTGAAAACGTATTGGCTTAGAGACACCCACCTGGGTCATTATTATTATAAAAATATGTGAATCTTCAAATTACTGTCTGCATAAAATGATTTATATAAACAGCCACCAAGTATCTTTGTTAAAATGAGAAGAAAGAGATATGACAATATTGTGGACAATAGGAAAGCCATATGACAAACCTCTGAGCCAGGCAGCATGACAATTAGCTGAACACACATCACTATAATGAATACAACAGTAAGACATCTTTTATATGTTCAATCATCACAGCTTGTGACATATGAGAATATAATATATGTTGTACTAACATTATTGCAGGTGCACAACTGTATGTATTATCTACCTAAAATTAGTACCAATATGTAGCCTGCAAAATGCAAACATCCTGATGATGCTTGCTGATTATGAACTACTGCAAAGAAATGATTTTCTGCATAAGTGTCAGTAAACGTAGGCCATAACTGTGTTTTAACAAAAACACCTAAGGTATTGCAGTAAGATGAATACCAATGTTGAACTGCAGACTGTGCTGATTATGCACTGCTGGAAAGAAATGTCTGTCTGAACAAGCGACAGAAAATGTAGGCTATAACAGTGTTTTAACAAAAACACCCAAGGTATTGTAAGCAGATACAACACCAATATCTAACTGAAGAGAATGCTATACAGTCTGCAAATTGCAGCATAAACACCAACACAGTAAACATCCATCCAGTCTGTGAACAAAGAGTCGCTAGAAAACACAGCAACAATTATAGTGTTCCCAAACCAGATATTATAAGCAGTAATCAAAATACCAAAATCTAAATACAAAACATCCACCTCAAAAGATGTGTGACATATATACCACCCCAACTGTTATTTAAGTTGTGGAGTATTGTTCAAAAACTGTGCTAAAACAATGGCTTAATGTTACATGATGGTTCAACATTTTTGGATTAAATCACAGTTGTAAGCACAGTTATAGTATAATCATTTCACTTACTTTACTGCTGCATGATGGGTATTTCTATATTCTAAGCAATATACATGTTATTGTGAAAAATATAGGCCTGGAAACAGGATTAGATGTATTTCATTTCATAAAACAGAAAAAGTAATCAATATACCTCTCCCCCTCCTCTGCCTCTCAAGCCAGCGCATCCGCTCAATGCACAGAACTCTGTTCCACATCTGATTGTCATTGCCTGAAAACAGAAAGGAGAACGTATGAATGATGTATTCTTCAAATAACTGTGATATACATTGCTCAGCACAGCTAATAGACAATTTAGTCATTAAGAATGTTAGATAATCACCACAGACATTTTTAAGTGTCACATGCAGGTTTTAACATCTTTGAACACAGATTGGAAGACATGAGATTCAAAACTGCAACTACAATGAACATCCAAACTACAACTTTGAGAGCTACCTGCCTAACTAATTCAGTTTGCCTGAAAATGCATCTTTTGTTTGCAGTGAAAAGGCTTGGTTTTATGACATCACCTGGAGAGACAAAGTAAGGCATGTGTGAGGACCATGATATTCCTTGACAAAGTGTGTATCACTAAACAAATACATACATCTTCCCTGTTCTGCATTTCAACTGTCAGTCAACCCACCTCACACCCTTAAAAGACAAGGATGATGGTGTTCTTGAAATGAATGTAATATATAATGATAAAACTGGACAGCACATTACAAAGTATACAATATTAACAAAAGCATTGGTCAAACATATAACAGTCTGTAGCAAGCTTTACTGACCCTGCTGTTAAAAAGCCGATGGTAACAGACCATTATGGATTATTAATATATTTGTAGGAATTCGACGAGTAATGAAGTTATTCGCAACTATACATAAAATATACAATAAAATCAGTAAGTGGAATATGCTTGTCTATAGAAATGCTGTGGGTGAATTAATCACAACAGTTTCAGATATGTTTTCTATGTGGACTGGAACCCAAAGCATGCCAAAATGTAGGCATACTGACCTGTTTCCTTACAAGCTGAGCTAACAATCAGCACATATTCTTCTTAAACAAACAGTTCTGTACAAACCCTGTTATTAGGAAGCTGATATTCGCTGAGCAATAAGGAGTACGAGTATACTCGTAGGGATTCAACAACCAGCTCAGTTATGCACAACCATGCGCAGCATAAACAGTAATATCAATTACTGGAATATGCTACTGCAAAGAAATGCTATGGGTGAAGTAAACAGAGATAATACTGCAGATATGTTTCCCCCTGAGTGGATTGGAACCGACAGTACACCAAAATGTAGACATGCTGTCTGGTTTCCTTACATGCTAAACTAACAGGCGATAGAGTTTTCACTTTAACAAAAAGGCACTGCAGGTGTTTATCTATATTCCTGCAGAGAACAGATGAATACCGAAACTGCAAACACTTATTGGACATTTTATTGTAAAGAAATAACAGCTAGCAACACATAACTGATAAGATATGTGTAAGCAGTCAGACTCAGACAGACATTCCTTTTTGGCTTAAATAAATGTGACCGTTTACTTTATCAGGAGGACTGAATTAAAGAAATTATGTATGAGTTTTTTATTCAAAGATATAATGGTGCAGTAGGCAGTACTGTTGTACTTTAACAGAAAACTACGAAATGCACAGCCATCAGTGGCCTAGGTGCTATAGGCATCAGTGATGCACGAGGACAGTGGCTGTGTGAAATGATATTGTTATATATTGTAAAACATATGTACATCTACAAAGGTCATAATTATAGATATTATAAACATTACTAAATATATGGACAGTATGGAAATTAAACCCACACTTACGAGGGCAGCAGTTATCATGTCCACTTAATTATGCCAGCAAGTTAATTGTCACAACAGCTACTAAATGGTTATAAAACATATCTATCTGATATATATATGGGACAGAGATATATCTCTAAATTCTGTAGGAATGCTCAGGTATGCGTAGAATAGTGTGACAGTTTCTAGAGGGATCCACAGGTTGCCTCTGCACCTCTGTGACCCTCTTTTAAAACTGCTTTGCATCCCTCTGATTCAGGTCATCATAGTGATTGTGAACTGGCACTCCAGTGTGGTAAATCACTGTCTGTCTTCAGTGCTCTCTTGCATTGTAGTTCCATACATCTATCATGGTGAAGTTCCTGGTCTGGCTGTCATTTGAAGCTCCACTCTGGCGTACATGGTGATCATCTGGGTGGTCTCCACCTCAGTTCAGTTGTGTGCACTGACATGACTCAGCCTCCTCGAGGTAGCCATCATGATCTTCAAATGGAAAAAGCCTGAAAAATGCAAAAGCAGAGACATGCTCACTGAGGTCCCAATCATTTCACAGTTAGCGATGGGCTGATCTGTACATGTATCAATATCACCATCTGAAAGTGGCGCTGATGCCATGTTATCACATCATTGGCAGATAAGGGGCATGTGCCACACATGGTACAGTTTATCAATATCTATTGGGTGTTTACACAGTACATCTGGGTGTTACAGCGCATGAAGCCAATTTACATGGAGGTGCACAAATGGGATTCCAAAACCTTGAATTTTAATGAACCTCATTAATTATATATGGTGTAAATGGTACTTAAAGGTGGGTGCACTTTAGGTACACTTTATTTCTGTGATTCAGAATGAGAGATACATTGGCAATTGTTAGCATTTGTGTTTTGATGAGTAATTTCCAAAGGTACCTATTTAAATTAAATTTTAGTCAAAATGTGATCTTTAACAGAAGTTGTAAGTTACTGGACTGATGTTTGATTGAAATTTATACATACAGGTATTGCTATTTTAAATAATCGATTTTAGTACCATATGCAATTGTATAGAGAGATTTACATTGCAAATATGAACAGTGTATATAAAGGCAGATTTAAGGACCACCTACAATTCTTGCTGGTAATTCCTTGCACTCTGTGGTGTAAGAGAAACCTGCAGATTCTGACACTATTTGCATGTGCTATGTTATGTTGATAGTATGGATATTTCTTAATTCATGTTTCTTAACAAAACTGTTAAACATATGTAATGTTGCTGTTGTGGATATTTCTTCAATGCCTCTTAACAAAGGTATTTTCAGTACTGGGTCAATATACAAAGGATCCATACTGTATGTCGCCTGCCTACAGATCCTGAGGCTTTCTCTTTCCGTAAGTTGTTCAATTGTTACTTTCTGTAGTATTTTCATGTGAAATGGATGCAGACTCCTGTGGCATGATGCTATTGTCTTTGGACTTCCATTCAACATATATGAAATGTGAGAGGTCCTAATCCCACTCCTAAACTGTGAAGATATTACAAGTTCTCTTTTTTTTTTTTCACTGAAATAGCTTCCTGCTACTTAACTTTTACTTTACTTTAGCTTTTTACTGATACTGATTACTGCATTTTTTTTAAAGATTGCACTTTAAAGTTGGCATTTACATTAAGTCGAAAGTTTGCTTGTTTGTTTTGTTTAATTACTGTGTGGAGGCTGCCCTAAAGTGTGCTAGCCTGTGTAACTAATTTATCACTGTCTCTGCATTTTCTGTGTATCCCTTAGCTCTTCTACTTGCAATAAACAGCCCTATACTCTATCTGAAAAGCTCAGCACTTGCTCCTAAAGCATTTTGTATACAGGTAAGCCCTCCTCAGTATCGATGTCTGTGCAGTGACTGGACTTCTGTCTCAAGCCTTGAGAGAGCACCCCAGCACTATTGTTTCCGGGTTTTATCATGCTTTTCCGGCCCCAAAACTGACAGAACCACAAAAGGAGGGGGAAGTATCATTTTCATCAAAGATACCCACACCTCCAGGTTAGTCTATGGTACAGAAAAACATCAAAAATCACAAAAAGCACAAAGACAATAAAAACACCTTCTTAATCACAAGGCCTTCTTTTAGCTATTTAATAGAAACCTGGGAAACTCCTCCCCAAAATGCTCAGAGTTAGTACAAAATGACAAAAATACACTGAACCCACTGGCGTTCATTGACCTTTGCAAAGCCTTGACACAATAAACAAACCTCGCATCATATCATTAAACACCAGGCTTGCAATATAAAACCAATATGTCACAAGATGGTTGCTCAAAAAAACAGAACACAACCAGCAGGGTCAGAGAGCTGAGCTATGCCAGTCTTTGCTAGCCACCAAGCGTGTCCAGGGGGGGCCCAGTCCTGGGACCTCTTTGTTGGCATTTATTTTCGGTACAGGCAAACATACAGCTGACAAATTATTGACAAAGTTCGTATGAGGCTGCAAACTGCATTGATGATACTCATACGACAACATCCTTCAGAGGCCTCCCAGCTCAGAAACGGATAATTGATGCCATGGCCATGGCCTTAAGCTAAACAAATGTATAGTCAGTATACCCTTTGGGAAAAAAACACAAGCTAAATTACCACATAGGCGTAATCGTATAATTAACTAATGGAAGAGGGAATCAGGGACCCACCCTGACAGGTGACCTCACTCTTTGACCTCACATTTGCCAAAGTAGGAAGGAAGACTTCTATATTGCCCTTCCACTTTATCAAGGGAAGGGTCTCACATCTAGATCAAGAGAGGTCATGTGCCCTGTACTTATCTCTTATCATGCCAATGATTGAGTACAATGCCCCATTTGGGATGTATCTCACCCGACACCTGCAGCAGTTGGAAAGCAAAAGTTAAAGGGTCAACTAACAGCGTCATATGCCTGACTGAAAACTCCAGCCTCCAGCTCTATCTACCTACATAACCAGAGGTCAGAGGATGCCTGCCTGAGTGCCAAGTCCATCAATCCTGATTAATGGACATGCTCCACCTCAGAAAAATCCAAATCCATCCAGCCCAGAACAAGTGACTTAAACCTCAACACAGAGAAATAAAGAACGCGCTGGAGGACAGAGATGACACCCAGAGGCTCCCTACACTCTGGACACAATCCCCAGTCCATGTTAGGCAGAGCCGTTATGGTGATTTTACAAATGTTGTGTATGAAGGCATTGTTGTTACTTTCTATATATCATGTTAGTATTTGTCACAGGCAGTGTTATACAGATATTTGCAATGCACAGGAATGCATACGGTTTATATTGACATACACTGTTCACAGACTGAACTGCATGAATGGACTCACCCAGGAATATTGCCATGAGCATACTACTGTCTTTCAGATGGCCAACCATCCTAGAGGTGACGACTTCTCCTTCCAGGAAAATGAACTCATAATTGATGCTTTTCAGCAACATGGACAGAGACTCCTTTGCCATTTTGGCAATGCAGTTTGTAGACATGAAAGTGGATGGATCAACGGGTTTAATATCATTTTATCGAAGTGCACTTGGCTGAATGATCATATCATCGACTCACATCCATGAAAAGTCACATTGCTGAATTCTGATATAGCCAAAATACTTACCGAATTTGACCTAGGAACAAGACTTATAGGTCAAGATAGGGGCGAGATTTATGCATCAGAAATATTGTAGTTCAACAGTATCAACATTTGAGTTTCAGACTTCATGCAAAGTGGATTTGACTGAGTGCACTTCAGTAAAATGATAGTAAACCTCACCAACATGATAAATGCAGCTGGAGTTCACAACCAATCCTGTGATGCCTGTGGTTGACGCTGCTCAGACATGATCCTGTGTGCAGCCAACAGATTAAGACATTGCGAGCGATTGAGAGATGCCACCCATGGAGGATCACCACTGACCACGCTGATGACATCTCAATATTTCTGGCCTCACTGCATAGAGCAAGAAGGGAGCAATTCATATCCAGAGTGGGATTGAAGCTGGAGTTCCAGGCCAAACATATATGCCTTTCTTTCCATAACATAGCTGAATATAGAGACAATTGCTGCATATTGCTTTAGCAAGCATATTCATGTATTTTTATTTTTGATTTACAGCAGCGAGTTGAGCCATGCACACACATTCACAAAGGGTGAGAATGATGAATGTATGTCTAATGGCATGAATTCATACAACTGAAGTGCAGACAGAGCATCCCAAATAACATGTATAATACTGGTCGCATTAATATGCACAGGTCCATCTACTTTGAGACTAATCCAGGGAACAGTAGGTAAGTGTTACCATACTGTTACTGTGACCACTACCTGTTATTGCCTCAGCCTTATTTCATGGCACTGCTGTTTACTGTCATATTGTTATTCTCCTAGCATTGTACACTACATGTACATCCAATGGGGCCCAAACTATGCAGGTTCAAGTTTAGAAGGACTAGAGATGCTGCAGCAAAATTGTCATAGCTTGCATCAATGTGTAGCACACATGAAAACTGACTTTTATGTCTGCATTTTTCAACACAGGCCTATCTGCTGCACAGGTAAAATGTCCAGCTCATGAATATTTGCAGCCCCTGTTACTCTGTTGAATATGTGTTGCTGTCAGTGTTGTTTTTGCTAAATACATGACTGTGCTGTCTACCTCTTTACTTTCCTACTGCAGGATCTACAGTACAACCTACAACCTCTCCACAGCAGGAGTCTGTCAGTGGTAGCTATTACCTTTGTTTCATCCCTGTTATTGCTATTAATCCTGTTGTCCTCCATTAATACTGTGTCCTTCCCATTACTAAGTCATTCTGCATCAACCTCATCCAGTGCACATACAAGTGGTATGTGTATGTCAAACCTTCTGTATGATTTAACTGTGTTCACATGGCTAATGGTGGCAATGATGTGATCACTAATGCTATTTTTCCCTATAATAGTTGAAGTTCGTACCCCTTCAACAGCACCATCTAACCATGAGGCACTATCCGATGTGTGCTTTGTAAGTATTCCTCACATATGTCATGTGTGTTGGCCTTGTAACCTAATTATTTACTCCATGTATGCAGATTCTGGGAAACATGCATACAGTAGACTTCATGTAAAGTCATTGTTTGTAACATTGCAGTGAAATAAATATGTCATATGTATTTGATGCTATCCATCATGTGATGTACGCACATTGTCCTGATCTGTGTCTTTGTATCTTGTAGCACATCAACTATCTGCATTGTCTATCAGCCCAGCCAATGATCAAGATGTGGTTTCAGATGTGTCTAAGCATCGTATTATGGCCCCTGCCACACAGGACCTTGATGTTTTGGGAGACTCCATCCAAGATGTTTAGAGTTGCTGCAGCTGTAGCCTCATATGTAGAGAGGAATTTGTCTAGCCATTTGAATGATGATGGGACACTGGATGCTGGACAGGGTGAGGCTGTTGAATGACAGACCCCAGCTGATACTGCTGCTGCTGATGGCAGTTCCCCACAACAACCTGAAACAGGGCATTGCAGTTGATGTAGGCATGCAGATGCTTTGCACAACCAGTAGCCAGAGGGCATTCCACCTCCTGCTGCAGGCAAATGAACATTCACAGCAACGGCATCAATTAAACATCTGTGCACTTGCACTTGCCACAGATCATATGGCACACCACCTATGTGTGATGCATGAAGAAGAGGAGCACAGACACAGTGAAATAATGGCTGCAATGGCTGCTCAAAATGAGAGTCTGCTATCTGTGGCATGGTCGTTAGAAACCCTGGCCTCTATGGTATTGCAGCAGTGTCATCATACTAGCAGGGTTCTGTGTTCCCTGGCCATGCTCAGCAGATTGCAACATAGGAGAGGCAGGCCACCTGTCTACAGAACCACAGTTGGCCATTGAGCATCAGTGTCTATGGTCCAACCTGCCAGAGTTAAACTGCTAGCTCATCTGCTGTGGTCCTGCCAGTCACAATGTCTTCAACTTGCAATCATGTGCCTTTACCTCAACAGAGTTTTGTTACCCCATCAATCTCTTCTGTAGAGAAACCAGGGCAGCATGTGTCTGTACATGTTCAGGGCATGGTGTGAAACATCAGTGAAGCTGCCCTGTCCAACAGTGTCATAAACATAGCTAGCTCATATTATTGAATTACCACATTACTGTGATATATTTTCTACATCTATTAAGCATTCTGCATTATGCCCTGTGTTGTTTCTCTTTTTTCATTTTATATTATACAGATAGGAATGTGTAACACTGATGTGTGTCCCTTACTGTTTTCCATATAGTGATACAATAATCTGAGCTGGTATGCATGCCTGTGTGAATTGTACCCAGAGGCTTGCACCTGTCACCCTTAGGCTTTCAAATACTGGCCAAGGCTCTTGCTGCCCCATAGTGCCTTTTTTAGGCAAGGCTGAAAAGACAAACCTACCACAGTAAATACCACAAATAACTAAAAACTGAGGGTAATGCTACTCAATGCCAGAAGTCTAAACCTCAAAATGCATGCACTCGAGACACTCCTCAGTATGGAGAACATCGATATCTGTGCAGTAACAGAAATCTGGTTTAAGGCTCCAGAGAGCACCCCAGCACTACCAGGCTATTACTCATATCATACTTTTCGGCCACAGAACCCAGACCGAAACACAAAAGGCAGGGGTGTATCCATATTCATCGAGGATAACCACACCTCCAGGTTAGTGGCGCAGCACGATGCCTCAGAGATCATCCATGTGCAACTAACAACGGGCAAAATTACAGTTAAAATTGTAGCTTGCTACAGATCACCCACCATGACCCAAGACCCCCATTCCGCATTTCTGGAGACACTGGAAAATATGAAGGCCCTACCAAATGCCCTAATATTGGGTGATTTCAATTACCCAAACATTAACTGAGAGAACTACTCAAGTACTAACTCCCTTGCCAAACGCTTCCTAGAATTTATAAACTCAAACACCCTGGATCAACTGGTCAACACCCCCACCAGAGGTGACAACATATTGGACCTGGTCATCACCAACATGGGCGACCGGTGTTCCACACCAGAGGTCAACCCCTCACTGGTTAGATCAGACCATAGACTAATCACTCTGGATATCCACATTCCACCCCCACCCCCAATAAAGGAAACCACCATGAAAAACTTTTCAAAAGCAAACTTCACATTACTTAAGACCGTGGTGGAAAGGTTCACATCCCCCATGCTAAAGGACAGTGCTGTCCAAGCTGCTGAATCCCTTACAAAGGCACTCTATGAGCACCTGCAATAATGCATGAATTGTGCTATCCCAAGCAAAACCAAGACTCACTCCTCCAAGAAAAGGAAACCAGTCTGGTGGATGCCTGCCATAAACAAGTTATACAATAGAAGGAGGAAACTAGTACAGAAAAGAGTAAAATCCCAAGAAGAAAAGACATCCCTGATCAGTATCAGCAAGAAACTACGATCCCTCATAAAATCTTCCAAGGCTAGCTTCAAAAAGAAAACTGCCAAGTATTTCAAAGATTACTACAAAGCATTCTTTAGCTATGTCAGGAACCTAAGTGGAAACTCTCAGATCTGCTCTGAGTTAGTGCAGAATGGCACAAAATACACTGAACCGACTGATATTGCCAACATTCTGGCAGACAGATTTAGTGCAAACTTCACCCCCCTTTCACCCCTAAAGGGCCCATAACCATAGCAGAAGAATGTAGAGCCCTGGCAATCACTGACACACAGGTTAAAACAACCCTATCCAAAGCCAAAAACACAGCTTCAATGGGACCAGACAGTGTCCCAGGCTGTGTCTTACACAAGCTCCAAAATGAACTAACCCCTCACCTAAACACACTGTTCAAACTCAGCCTCTCTACAGGCTACTTACCCATAGAGTGGCACACAGCAACAGTTATCCTTCTCCACAAAGGTGGAGCCACAACGGACCCCAGGAGCTATTGCCCTTTAAGCCTGACTAGCCTGGTCTGCAAGGCTATGGAGCTCATCATCATGGAACTCATTAACAGACATTGGGAACCTCCAAACATTGGAACCTACCCAGTTTGGCTTTGTTAAGGCAGATCATGCCTCCTAAACCTGGTGAACTTTTTTGAGACAGTTACCAAGGCTTTAGATGAGGGAAAAGAGGTCCACACAGCCTACCTAAACCTCACAAAGGCTTTTGACACCATTCTCCATTCTGGTATTATAGACAAGCTTACCAGCCTGAACATAACCTCCTACATCATGAGATGTGTTGCCAACTGGCTCATGGATAGAACCCACACAGTGAGAGCTGCATGCTCTAGGTCTGACTCTAAACCAGTTACAAGTGGCGTCCCCCACGTCTCAGTCCTGGGACCCCTCCTGTTTGGTATATACTTCTCAGAGGTACAGGCAAGCACAGGAGGACTGTGGCTGACCAGGTTCACAGATGACTGAAAACTGGGGGCCATAATTGATTCTCTGGCTGATACAGACATCCTCTAGAAGGGTCTCACTGAGACAGATACCTGGTGTCAAAATCATGGCCTCAAGCTAAATGCCAAAAAGTGCATAGTCATCCGCTTTGGAAAAAACAAAGTACCCGCGAACTACCACATATGTGGTAGTCCCCTAAATACAGAAAATATAATAAGGGAACTGGGGACCCAAATAGATAGTAATCTCTCCTTTGATAATCATATTGCCAAGGTGGTTAGAAAATCCTTCTATGTGACCCACCTAATCACAAAAGGGTTTGCATCTAGAACAAAAGAGGTTATTGTGCCCCTCTACTCATCACTCATCAGACCCATCATAGAGCACAATGCCCCATTTGGGATGTACCTTACAAGACACCTGCAACAGCTGGAAAGACCACAGAAGTACCTCACCAAGAGGATTACTGCCCTCCAACAGATGTCCTATGCAGCCCGACTGACAAAACTCCAGCTGTACTCGGTTGCATACCGCTTACTCAGAGGTGATCTCTGACTGACATACAAGGTTATGTCCAACCCAGAATTGATGGACATGCTCCACCTAAAAAAAAAAAAAACAAATCCCTGCGAGCCACACGCTCTAGGGATCTAAACCTCACCACAACAATAAATAGGACATACTGGAGGGATAGATTCCTGTCCTAGAGACTCCCCATGCTTTGGAACAGGATTCCAATCTACATTAGGCACAGCCCCTCACTAACACTCTTTAACAGAAACCTTAATGAGTGGATGGGAAACAGAAAATTTACCCCGGGGATCACTGCAGTTGCTCTGCTAGACAGAGGCACAGGGAAGTAATGGCTCTGCTGGACAAAGGCACAGGGAAGTAATGGCTCTGCTGGACAGAGGCACAGGGAACTAATCTAAGGGGGCGGCAAAAGCCAACACATTCTGGCTAGGCTTATAGATGCCCTCGGGCAGATAGCCTAGCACTTACCTATGACCTTATGAACCTATGATCCCTGTTGTGACACATTTGCATATGTTCATATTATAATATATTATGATGATGGTGTTATGTCTGATACTCAGTGTGTACTTCTAGTGGGCAATTGCCATTAGATGCAAACCATGCTGCTGTGGTGGGGCAACACCTAAACATCAATGTTTAATGTGTGTACATATGTACGTGTGGCTTGTCATGACTCATAGTTGTGGGTCAGACACTGACCTCTTGCTTGGCTTTGTACTTGTAGTTGCACCCTACTTTGTCTACACTTGCGTCTTCCATCACCTACATCCTCCTCCTTCTCCTCTGATACCTGTGGTATGTCCTCTTCAGACATCTGTGTTTCTTGGGGTAATTCACCCACACCTGCAGCCGGAAGACAACCGTGTGCTCTAGTTAGCATGTTGTGTAGCATGGTACACACTGTTGTCATCTGTGCTGCCTTCTCAGGTGTGTACTGCAGTGCACCCCTGGATGTGGCCAGACATCTGAACCTAACTTTCAGTACACCATACACATGCTGTATGGTATCTCAGGTTGTTGTGTGTGCTCAGCTGTAGTCCTCCTGTGCACGGTTGGATGGTTCTCTGTATGGGGTCATTTGGTAAGAATGGATATTGTTGAGAGGGGTATCCTTAGCTTACATCCTAGCTGTGTTCCTGTACTTACCTAGTAGTAGTCCCTTGGGTATTTCACCTTGCTGGAATGAAACCCTCAGTCAGTGTGTGCAATCTATTGCATGGAGTATATGGGAGAAACTTGTAATGTTATAGAACTGGTGCATTACACTTCTCCACTCTATGGGAGTGGATGGAAAGTGTATGTACTTAGCCACCTTGCTGCACATTGCTTCCAGGAATTTTGCCAGGATATGTCTGTCACCTGTCTGTGACACTCCCACAGCATCTCCCATACATAACTAAAATATCCCAGATGTAAGTTCACCCAGACTGTGACACACTTTGTTTTCAAGGGGGATGGAGTTTCCTCACAGGGTCTGTATAGACATATGTGGATCACAAATATTACAGACAGTCTGCACTAGTTGACTGTCTAGTTGGTACCTGTCAGTTATTTGCTGCTCTGACAACTGGTTTAGGTACAGACTTGCTCTGACTCTACCTGGCTACCTTCTAGGGTGCACAGCCACGGCCTCTTTTATGGCTTGTATCACTGCAACCTTTTGCACAGAATTAAAAACAGGTTGCATTTTTATGGAGGTTTTTTTGTTGTTGTTCTTTTGCTGCAGATTTTGGTGAACTCTGTTATAGGTTCATAGGTTCATAGGTAGGTACTAGGCTATTGGCCCTAGGGCCTATATAAGCCTAGCCAAACATGTACCCTGGCTTTCGCCACCCAAGAAAATTATTTTCCTCTGCCCCTGTCAAGCAGAGCCACAGAAGTGATCCCTGGGGTGAATTTCCTATTTCCCATCCAATCACCAAGATTTTTCTTGAAGAGTGCTAATGAGGAGTTCTGTTTGACATAGATAGGTAGTCTGTTCCAGAGTATGGGAAGTCTCTGGGACAAGAATCTATCCCTCCAGCATGTTCTGTTTATTGTGGTGACAAGGTTTAGGTCCCTAGAGTGTGTAGCTTGGAGGGATTGGGATTTCTTTAAGTGGAGCATGTCCAACAGCTCTAGGATTGACATAGCTTTGTATGTTAGGCAGAGATCGCTTCTGAGTAGGCGATATGCGACGGAGTAAAGCTGGAGTTATTTTTGACGGTCTGCGTAGGGCATCTGTTTGAGGCCAGTAATCCTTTTTGTGAGGTATTTCTGTGGCCTTTCCAGTTGTTGTAGATGTTTTGTGAGGTACATACCAAAATGGGAGTTGTACTCTATATTGGGTCTAATGAGTGATGAGTTGAGGGGAACTATGACCTCATTTTTTCTGGATGAGAAACCTTTTGTGATGAGGTGAGCCATGTAGAAGGATTTCCTGACCACTGTGGCGATGTGATTATCTAAGGAGAGACTACTGTCCACCTGTGTCCCAAGGTCTCTTATCACATTTTCAGCATTAAGTAGACTACTAGCTATGTGGTAGTTCATGGGTACAGAGTTTTTACCAAAGGGGATGACAATACACTTTTTGGCATTCAGCTTCAGGCCATGGCTTTGACACCAGGCATGTGTCTCAGTGAGGCCCTTTTGTAGTATGTCCACATCGTTAGGAGTTTTGATTATGGCTCCTAGTTTGCAGTCATCTGCAAACTTTGTTAGCCAAAGACCTTCTGTGTTAGCCTGTACTTCAGAGAAGTAGGTACCAAACAGGAGAGGACCCAGGACTGAACCCTGTGGTACTCCACTTGTCACTGGTCTGAAGTCGGATTTGGAGTTTGCTACTTTCACAGTGTGGGTTCTGTCCGTGAGCCAGTTGGCAACCCATCTTGTGACATAGGAATTTATACCTAGTTTAGTGAGCTTGTCTATAATTCCATAGTGGAGGATGGTGTTGAAAGCCTTGGCGAGATCTAGATAAGCTGTGTGAACCACCTTACCCTCATATATGGCTTTAGTGATTGCTTCAAAGAAGTCAATCAGGTTTAGGAGACATGATCTGCCTTTTACAAATCCAAACTGTTTGGAGATTACCAATGTCTTTGTTTATGAGTTCCATGATGATATGTTCCATGGCCTTGCAGACCAGGCTTGTTAGGCTAATGGGGCGGTAGTTCATGGGGTCCGTCGTGGCTTCCCCTTTGTGGAGTGGTATAACCGTCGCTGTGTGCCATTCAGTGGGCACAAAGCCTGAGGTGAGGCTATGATTGAACATGGTACTTAGGTAGGGTGCCAGTTCATTCTGTAGTTCATGTAGAATGCAGCCTGGGATATTGTTAGGTCCCATGGATGCTGTGTTCTTGGCTTTGGAGAGTGTGTTTTTTACCTGTGCAGCCGTGATTACAGGAACTTTGCATTCTTCTGGTATAGAGATGGGCCCACTAGGGGGTGAGAGGGGGGTACAGTTAGCACTGAACCTATCTGCCAGGATGTAGGCAAAATCAGTTAGTTCTGTATATTTAGTGCCATTGTGCTGTAACTCAGAGCAGATCTGAGTGTTACCATTGAGATTATTGACATAGCTATAAAAAGCTTTGTGGTTGTCTTTAAAGTCAGTGGCAATTTTGTTTTCGTAACTAGCTTTGGAGGATTTTATGAGGGATCTCAGCTTCTTACTGAGGTTGACCAGGGAGTTCCTCCAGTCATGGGATTTTACTCTTTTTTTGCAACAGTTTCTTTCTTTTGTTGCAGAGCGTGTTTATGGCAGAGGACCACCAGACTGGCGTCCTTTTTTTTGGAGGATAGCATCTTGGTTCTGTTAGGGATAGCACGATCCATGCACTCGTGTAAGTGCTTATAAAGTGCATTTGTGTAGGATTCAGCAACAGTACCTCTATTGTCTATTATTAGTTTTAATTCCCTGGGATCTGTAAAGCACATGCGAGGATTTCAGATACAGAGTCCCCATGGCAGTTTGCCACATTTAAGTTGAATTGTGTGTACATGGTGTGTTTTCTAAACAGACAGGTGTGGGCAGAAACTATAATTATCTTATGCTGAATCACTAAGTACTCAGACTGCCTTTAGCATGTCTTCTGAAATCACATCTACAGCAGGTGTACAGAAGTATTTTTACAGCATGCTGTGCTTTCAGCAGACTTTACAGAATCCATCCCAGTTGCTTTCTGGTATAAGTCATTTTCTTACAGGAAGGGAATAACTTTTTCCAGTATTTGTCTGGGCAAAAGAGAAATGGAACATGAACACCCACACAGAAGCTAATTGGTTCTATAACCAAATGATGCAGGCCAAGTGGCAATTGCAGATTTTGAAATTTCATATATATATATATATATATATATATATATATATATATATATATATATATATATATATATATATATATATATATATATATATGGGTGTACTTTGTTTCACTGAATCTCATTTCACTGAATTTCATTTCACCCGACCACTTCACTGAAAACTCAAATTACTGCAAACTCATTTCACTGAATCTCATTTCATTGAACTACAGTTAGTATATATGGCAATATATATTATTATATTATATATTATATCGCACTGTAGTGCGATCCTGGAGTTAGTATATATAGTTGGGGGTGTGTGGGAAATGAGATTTAGTTAAATGAGTTTTCAGTAATTCTTGTTTTCAGTGAAGTGGTCGGGGTGAAATGAAATTCAATTAAACAAAGCAGACCCATATATATATATATATATATATATATATATATATATATATATATATATATATATATATATACATTTACATATACATATATATATATATATATATATATATATATATGTATATATATATATATATATATATATATATAGATATACACATACATATAAATTTATGTATGTATGTATATGGGTGAATGGGTGATAGTGACCTGGTCAAATGAGTGTTAAGTTAACAGCTGAATGGTTGACTGCAAATGGTCGACTAGGCAGCTGATTGACAGGTTTGTAAAATCGCACAAATCCAGGGGGATGGGACATTTCCCAGTACCCCTTTTTTGTGTGATCTCAAAGTTAGTAAATATAATTTACAGGGGGTGTGATTGATGTTTTTATTAATTTATATTTTAAAAGTGAAAGCAAGTGTAAAACAATGGCTCAATCAATCTCACTCTCACTTTCATGCATGCATATACTCACACGCAGACATTAAGTCACACACACATACACACACACACACACACACACACACACACACACACACACACACACACACACACTCACACTTTTTTAATTTTCTTTTTTTAATTTCGCACTAAATAAACAACAAAACAGGTAAAACAGCAAAAGTGCTGCTTAGTGAGTATAAAATAGTGGCAGCAATTATATTCATTACAGTCCAAGCTCCACAGCTTTTGTTTTTCAGTGGGCATAATCTGTACATTAATACCTTGCTGGAGAATGTTTGTTCTTCAATAAGGGTGGTGGTATACAGGTCACCAATTCTCTAACAGAACTTGACATATTATTAATACCTAGCTAAGACTGCTTTGGTTTGCATTTTGAAACAATTAGTCATGTCTGCTATTTTATAGCATTTACATCACCTTTTGCCAATTTCTCAGAGGATAACAATTCACACTGGTGTCTTTATTTCATGTTAAAGTTTCATTTTTTTGTCTCTGTACATCATCAAAGACTATGGTGGCATATGTAAATGAGAGTGACTTGGGGGGGGGGTGCCATTGCCTTCACTTTCAGAGTTCACCCATAGTAATTTCCTGGTTTTGACTGTCTTCCATTTTAGAGTTGTTGCTTTATTTAGTATATCTTAGAATATGGCACTGAAATATGCAACAAGAGGGTGAAGCACAGAGGGCAAAGATAGGTGCAGGCAATTTTCTGAAGACCTTGCCTCATAGTGACTGGACTGAAATTATTTGAATTTCTTGTATAAGTGAGCTTGTATGCCCTATGGATCATGCTGTACTCATCTGGCAAAAAGAAAGATACGTGATCACAAAACAAAATTTTAAAATGCATAGTAAGGCAGCTTCTTAAAATTATAATATTAGGTCCTATATTTCCAGCTGCTGACAACTTCATAATTAAGTTCCCAGTTAACAACGATTAAGAAGGAATGAAGCAAATATAATTTATATAGAGACATTGTGGCCCATTATTCAAGAAGGTACTGTGATATGTACACCTCTGTGAAGACATAGCAGTACCTTTTTGTTAATTCAACAACCTCCCTTACATGGTGCTGCATGGTTCTCTAACAAAGTTGTGCAGCACCATGAAGGGCTGGCCATGTGACCATGCTGAATGCTAATGAGGCATTCCAGGGAAGAAGCATATGCTTATTTGCCATATGATCTCTCTCCCACTGGAACCACCTCTAGGAAGGCATCTATATGGCCAAGAAATTAAAAAAAATCTGCTTGGCTGTATAGATCCACATGCCCTTCACCACCACTCTACAGTATTGAACAAGGCCAAAAGTCTGTGTTCCACTACCTACCATGGACATGGTGGAGGGAGGGGACCAGTAGTCACCAAGGGTTACTCTTAAAGTGACATAATGTTACCAGTGGCAGCAAGGGTATCATAGGTGGAGGATGCACTAGACACCAGGGATAACATAAAAAGTGAAGTGCATAATGGCACCAACATCATAACAAGGAACGGAAGGTACATGGATGCACCAGAATACCAGAGTCTTGTAGATACATGTAATTGCACTTCAGGTATTACAGTAAAGCAACTGGTGTATGTGTGCATGAGTGTGTGTGTGTGTGTGTGTGTGTGTGTGTGTGTGTGTGTGTGTGTGTGTGTGTGTGTGTGTGTGTGCGTGTGTGTGAGAGAGTGACTTGGGGGATGCCACTGCCTACACAAGCAGCAGATCACTAGCACGATGTACAGATCAGTCATGATCTACATATTGCACTAAATAATTTGATTCAGAGACATGCAAATTAGCTGATAATGACATCTTCCTCATTTCTGATAATGTATTTGAATTGCAAATGTGGTACAGACCGAGCTATTCACTTTAATGAATTCCTGGTAATATGTTCCTCTGATTTTTAGAATAGCAAAAATACAATTATGAAATTCACAATAAGGCAACTTGTAAAATAATAATAGGAGCCTGTGTGTGAAGCATATACAGTTCTAACTGTACAATTCATAATTAAATGCTTATCTTACTAATGTACTTTGTATTACATGAAGTATGCTGGTTACTCTCCAAAACTGGCAGGGAAATAAAGAAGTTTTATATTGCTGCAGCATGGCACCTGGTTATAACAGCTTCTAGAACTACTTAAATTTTGTTTGTAACTTTTAAAGCTTTTGTGTTTGGTTCTTGCATCATAGCACACATGACAGCTAACCCAGAATAATGTTGGAAACACTTTTACAGTATTGAAGAGTATAATACACATTAAAGTGCCATTTGAACGAAAAAAGTATACACAGTGAAGTATCTAGGAGCTTTTATAGTTATTGGCTGTCTGTGTTGTCTTTGATCCTGAGGTGAACTTCTTGGCAACATTGATTCTCCCACATAACAAACTAGCTATTATTTGAGATTCAACCATAATCCTCCATACTGAACTACATGTAACCTGTAGAATATTATAGCAATAACCAATGACTGTGTGTGGTATATTGAAGATTTACTCATGGTTGGTTTGGTTTAATCACATGGGGAAAGCCAGAGTGCTTAAACAAAGGCAACCATAGGTAAATCTTCACTATATCACACAGAGGAGTTGGTTATCACTATTATACAATGACATTATTTAAGAAAAAATAGCTTTTCTTAAACAATGTCTTTGTATAACAGCTCCATAGTGTTATTTCGCTTTCTTTAGGTATTCTACAGCTTTTTTGATGTATGCATATGCGTATGGGACTTACGTTCTTACACTAATGCAGTACATCAGTACTTTGGAAAGGAAGCAATGGAGAAAGGGAAATCTCCGTTGCTTTTTTCTTTCTTCCTTTCTTTATTTATTAAAAAAAAAAGTCTGAAATCTGGACAGTCCAGAGGTATGAGACAGAGAGGGGGACGAAATACAAGGACAATCAGGTTTGTTTCTTTAGTTTTGCATAACATAGTGATTTTCTTTGTATTTCTGTGCTATCTCTCTCATACCTCTAAACTCTCCAGATTTGAATTTTTGTACTTCTTGACCTGGAAACCTGTAGCATATTAAAATGATGCTGCCATACACATCCACTGAATCAAAACAAAACTATTTTACAAAACTGGTTAAGCGCTTTCATACCTTATACTATATTGATGAAGTTTTTAATACTGTATAAGGATGAAAGTGCTCAACCAATGTTATAATAAAACTTTCTTTTGGCTCATTGAACATGCATGGCAGCATAGTTTTACCTGCTGGAGTTTTGTCTGACATTCGCCAAATTGGTTCAGTGACGTAGCATATATTAATGGAAGAAGGTCTGAGTGACTGGACTTTTTTCTAGTGGTATATGTTGAATTTTACAATGGGCATGCTGGTTGGACTAACCAATCAGCATGTACGTTTTTGAATGTTAATGGCTAGTCATTGTATAATATGCATTAAACTTTAAAGAAGATGTGTCTTTGATTGTGTGTGGGAGTGCAGACAACTTACAGGAATCCATAGAACTTTACAGTATATATGAACTGTGAAGATCAGTTTACAGTGTATATGAACTTTGAAGATCATTTTACTGAATGTAAAGCAGTGTGGAATCCACACCTCAAGTATCTGTGGTACTCTAGTTTCATTCATAAAGGCTTATCATAGCCACATGCATGTTGAAGCAGTTTTACTATTCTGGACGTGTTTTACATTGTTGCTTAATAATAATCAGAATGTTCAACAAGCATAATTAAAAATTGCCTCTGCACCAGAGAATTTGCTGGACTAAGCTCCTGGAGCAAAAGTGTGTCTGTGTTTGTGTGGGAGGGGTTGTTAAAGTGATAATTGTGTAGATTTGTAGAGGTAATAGAAGAAAAATACATATTCCTGAGCCTCTAGGATGCTTGCAGACTGTACCCAGGCATGTGATGACTGCACGTGGTTGCAAAGTGATGTAAGAAAAGAGCAGTTTAAAAAGTGTCACTTTCTTGGGAGAAGAATAATTCTGGGAATAAGTAAGGGTTGTTTTTGTATAGCAAACACTAAGAGAGGGAAGTACATATGTGGCTGCCTAGCAGAAGTGCAGGCACTATAAGTCCAAATCCCACAACTATGAAAAATAAATGTACAATTCACAAATAGTCTGCAAACTTGCTGTGATTGTATTAAAAAATTACAGCCTATATTACCCTGACACTTATACTACCTGCAGTATCACTGCACTTCATAACAAAAGAATTGTTTAAAAGTATTGCAATCTCAAGTTTAGTATACAATCCTCATATTAAAAACTTCAGTCTCGCATTTCTGAACATCACACTTGGAGGTCTTCAGAATTGCAACAGAAACTTAATTAAATAAAAGGAGTGAGCATAGAAACTCTGAAAGAGGAAAGTAATCATATTTACAGTGGTGTGGACAGACTGCGAGTCAATCCTCACAACAACTATCTCAGTAAGAGAGCACAGGAACTAAGGGCAGTGTGTTTATGACATCACTTTCTACTGGACATCAGAGGACAGGACTGCTTGGTAAATCTGATCTGCTGTGTTTATTGCATGTTGCTTAATGCTTACCCTTAATGAAGCAGTGCTGGATGGGTATATGGATGGATGGATGGCTTGATTAATTCATTTTCTTTAACTTGCATGGTTCAATTCTCTCAGTTTCTGCTTAAACACTGTGTAATGATAAACAAGTCAATTAACAAGACAATGCTCCAGGGTCACCCCTGAAACATTATACATGTTCCTCAAGGGTTCAGAAATGAATAAAATAATTAAGGTGTTTGGAGAGACATGACATAGAGAGTTACTTAACATGACTATACATGGATATTCTTTTTAGGTAACATAGCAGACAGCAGGTAGTCACATTCATTTTTTTAAAGCAAATGGCACTAATGCATAAATATAAGAAAATAATTATACAGTTAAACATACACCTAATGAAGAAGTTTAAGGAGTAATACACAAGTTGCTTTGAAATCATTCAGGTGGGTTAAGTTTAAAGCGAAACTGCCTATTTTCCTGGGAGCTTATTTTTAAACATCACTCTTGTTATACAAAAAGATTAATCCAGGAAGCAAGCAATGTTTTCATGGATGAAAGGTATTTTTCAGTGGAGAGAAATTATTGTAAATTAGACAATGGGTAAATCATATATTAACCCCTGATTGGAAAACAGACATTCTGTAGTAGGGTGTTAATGTTCAGGTAATACCTGCTGCAAAACAAGTCTGCTGCTTCATGGCAACATATTAAACCGCCATGAAGCTCGGGCATTTGAAGAAGAAATGACTGCCAGTTTTTACAATCTCTAAGCATTGCTTTGCTGTTTAGTAAGTACAAATTAAGAAGGAGAACTAACTACAAAGCCTGCATGTGTGTGTGCATGTGTGTGAGTGTGTGTGCATGTACTTGCAAGTGTGTATGCCTGCATGTGTGAGAGAGAGTGAGTGAGACAGAGTAAGAGCAACAAATAGCGCTGACAGCAGTATGCAGTCTATCAAAAAGATTTTTCTAAGTATTCAATTAAGCTATCTTTTACTGGCATTATTTACTGAATATCATTAATGAATGAATTGCTGGGCAGCCAAAACAACAGGCTGTAAAGGGGGGGGGGGGGCAAAGATTTGGATTGCATTACATTTATCTATTTTTAAACATTCAGTTTGGGGAATTAATCTTCTAAATTGTGTTCATACACAACAATGTACCTATTAAGTGATGCATGGGTGTTTAGTCTGCGTCTGTGTATGTATACAAGTATGTATGTTTGTTGGCATTTTTGAATGCGTGTTTGTGTTTGTCTTTATATGTATGTGTGTGAGTCTGTATGTTTGTGCTTCTGAATTTGTGTTATGTGTGTGTATATGTATATATATATATATATATATATATATATATAAGAGAAAGATTGTTTGCTTCTGCATATGTGTGTGTAATGTCTATTTTTGATTGTGTGTATTCCTATATATATATATATATATATATATATATATATATATATATATGTGTGTCTGTGTGTGTGTGTGTGTGTGTGTGTGTGTGTGTGTGTGTGTGTATATATTCCTATTCCTATATATATATATATATATATATATATATATATATATATATAAAACCTATATATAATATATATATATTTATATGTATGTATGTATGTATAAGCGCTGTGTGTGTGTGTGTGTGTGTGTGTGTGTGTGTGTATTCCTATTCCTATTCATATATATATATATATGTATATATATATATATATATATAAAAACCTATATATATATATATATATATATATATATATATATATATATATATATATATATATATATATATATATATATATATATATATGTATATATGTATGTGTGTGTGTGTGTGTGTGTGTGTGTGTGTGTGTGTGTGTGTGTGTGTGTGTGTGTGTGTGTGTGTGTGTGTGTCTGTGTGTAAATATGTCTGTATATATTTCTGAGTGTGTGTATGTGTGGACATTTAATAATTATTTAACTTATATTTTGGATGTAATATACTTGTTTCACCAATAATTAAATATACTACAGCAAGTTTTAAACCATAGGCAGAGGAACTATCTTACATCAAAATATATATAAAAAAAACATAGTAATAAAAAAATAAAAAGATAAAACAAAAAAATTAAGAGATAGCACATTCTCTAAGTACAATAATATACTCCACAGTGTGTGTCACAATGGAAATAATGCGCCTAAGGCCTTTGGACCTGAGAACACCACTGAACATGCATTATTTACACAGTAAAATGTACCCTGTTGGGCATTATTGATTGCTTAAAAGCACACTTATGAGGACAATGTATATCAACAATGCTACCCCACTATAATGCATCGGGATTAGTATCATACTCAGTATTTGATACAAGGTAAAACACTCTTTCTTGTTTGGATATATTAAGTGCTTTTTTTTCTGTATTTTCAGATGTGGTCTATGGATGTTCATCAACAAATCCACCCCTTTGCTGTACTGGGCTTCATATTATCTGCAACCCCAAAGGTAGCCTGTGTAGCTGTCATTCATCCTGTACATTTTTTAAAACATGCTGCCATGATTACATCGATACATGCCAAAATGGTAAGTGATGTGCTAAATATAATACTTTCTGTCAAACAGGTTTCCAACAGGATGTGGAACTAACTACAAATGTGAGTGCAAATTTAATACTTTTTATTTTCCTGTAGTATTTACATATTAGAAGAAATCAATACCATATCAAGAACGGAAACTAAGTATGCTTATAATAAGATTGCTGGATAGCAATAAAGAACATTAATTTAAAACTGTTGAATTTTACATTGTGTTTAAACAATAAATATTAGCCACAAGAGGTTCAGCTCCCGTGCCAGAGTGATTGACAGAAATAGATCCACTGCTTTGATTAAGATGCAACAATCATTTTTATTTGAGTTCTTTGTAAACTCATCCTACATAATATCTCTATCTATAATCCCTCCCTACCTCAAACACTTCTGTTGACACCTTCTTAGTAACTGTCTCTCTTTATTCCTCCTTAAAACATTTATATTGGGGTACTTTGCACTACCTTTTACAACTGAACAAACTCAATTATTAACACCGTGATTCTTTTTCTACAATGACATTGACTATTCCTAAAATTGTAATACTTTTCTACTCTGGCACTTAACATTGGGATATTGCATCTACCCTGCTATTGATCATTGCTACAACTCTGATACTTTAGCTACTCTGACATTATATTTTCTAAATTCTCTTAACCTCTGCATCAGTATCTAGTAGATTCACAGTTATGTCTTCTTAGTACTCTGTATAACTTAGAATTATTTTTTAATATTTTTTGTAACACTGTAATTATAACTAGTTATATTTTTTTTTTTTGTAATACTGTTATTATAACTAGTTGTATCTTTGGAGCTTTTCTCCCCAGGACTCCATTGAAAACGGGCTCCTCAAGGCCCAATGGACCACACTGGTAAACAAACTGCAAATAAATAAATAATAAATAAATGTTTCTTTCATTTTAATATGAGGCATCTATGAAAAAGTAGCAGGGTATAACTATCCTTTCAAGCTGTAAATACTACCTCTTCTTTTTGTCTTTTTTTTTCCTTTCATCAGCATTTCTGATCTCTCAGTGGGCATGCTAAGTAATAGCCAGCATACACTTCCAGTGAAGCACAAGCTTTTTAACACCGCAGCCTTCTTTGTATCCATTAACTACTGCCCAACACAATGGCAATACCATGTGGCCAGAAATTTATTAAGGGCAAAGTGACTCCATTTTGAATTCATCATCATAAAAACTTAAATCAATTCTATAACAATTATAATAATGAAAAGTTAAACAGATAAGAGCTCAAACTGGTAGCATCATAAGAAACACAAACCTTAGTAAACTTTCATCAATAGCAGCATTAACATACCACAAAGTATGCCAGCCAAACGTGCTCACCAGGACTTGCATTAATCACCACTCTCTCCCACAATTACTACAAGAAGGGATGGGAGAAAAGCAGAGACTTCCCTTGCTAAGAAGGAGAAGTCCCTTTTTCTGCTCAAATCACTGGAATTAGCTACTCAGTAAAAAAGGAGGGAGAATGAGCTTGTAACACTGACAACAAAGAGACAGAAGCTCCCTTCAAACCCTTACTTAAATATCAACTCCATCTTCCGGTCCTTACCCACTTCACTTCCATCTAGCCTACATCACTACCAGTCTGGCATTTCCCCACCTTGACACTACTCCCCCCACCTTTTTCTTCACCTAGTCCTGCCATCCTTAGAAGAAGATTGCCCTCAAGGCCCAGGGCACAAGGGCCACCTCTCTATGAGGAAGGAGATGGAAGAGTATCAAACCAACTGCTGGACGCTCAGCTCAACAAGCATTGCTCCTCCCAACTATCCTTGATTCTGAATAATGAACCTGATTTAGCATTATACTTGATGCTGTCACTTGTAAGTCTTTCAGCTTGTCTGATAAACCACTGAGGACTACAGCCAGTCTTCGATGGTAGATACTGGAGTTTCATGCACATTTTTGTGTACTTGCTGGCTCCTCATAAATGCTTGTCTCCACATCAATATCAACAAAACTGAGCATCGCATTTATTTCAGCAATTCTACAAAATGACATTATTTTTCTTGCAGTAGGAGTCCAGTTAGGGTCAAGGTTCTTCTTAAAAAGAAAACAAAGAGGATAAAGTGCTCAAATAAAACCAGTAATCCAATAAAAAAGCACTCGGAAGGACAAGATCCCATGTACCAACCAAATTTATTAAATCTTTGAACAAGTTAATAAACGGCCACAGGTAAATAAAAAAAGTTATAAAACCATTCTTTTAAAATTGTTAATATTATAAAACTTTTTAAATTCAACACCCATGAAAGGAAACTGTCCCCATCTAGTGGTTAAAAGTATACATTCAAGGTTAACACCCATAAAATCCACTACTTATGCATAAAAACATGAGATGTTGTATACATATACAAAAACATATACATATAAAAATACATCTATTCAAAATAATTTTTATTAACAAAACAAGTCTTAATCAAACTCCCTTACAACTTAGCTGATCTCAGTTTTAAAACAGGGGCTATGGAGACCATATCATTTAAGCCTGGCCATTTATTAGCTTCCAAAATAATTTGCCAGTACAGTTCTCTGTATTCTAACTTTGTCTCCCAAGGACCTCTACTAATATCAACAGGGAGCTGTTCTAATACAAAAAAAAACAAAAAACTTTGCAGTCTGGCATAGATGTTCGTGCTTAAAAAGTGCATTCCTTTGGTTTTCTTTTTTATCTCATAACCATGCTCATAGATTCTCTTCCTAAGTTTTCTTTCAGTTTTGCCTACATAAAATACCTCACATTCTCACAAGTTGCAATATAAACTATCACTTTAGTATCACATGTATAGTAAGTCCTACTTGCAATATATTTATCCCTACTGCTAATGTAAATATCTACAGTATTACAAACAAAGGGGCATTATGAACAAAATCCACATTTAAAGGTCCTCACCTCTGTCTTTTTATTACAAGTTGAATTAGTCTGATGGATTTCAAAAATATCTTTAATACTACACCCCTTTCTAAAGATACATGTTAATGGCTTATCAAAAATAAAACTCAAATATGACAGGCTAGCATTTTTTGCCCATTCCTTTTCAAAAATGTTCTTAATGACTTGGGCATCTCAATTGTAGTCCGTAACAAAAGCCCCTTCATAATTATTCCCTTCATCCTTAGTCACTACCTCAGTCCTCTCTTGTATATTATTTGATGACTGATCTTCCTGATCTAAAATAGGTGGAAATCTGTCTTTTCTACCCAATAACACCTCCTTTTGTACCCCTTCAATTAAATTCTTTGGATAATTACTCTCTATAAACATATATTTCAAAAATTCACTTTCAGTAAAATAATCGTTATCATCCAAGGTCATCCTACTGCCTCTGACAAATTGTCCTTTTACTATACTTCTCTTTTGGGAATATGGGTGTGTGCTCGTGAAATACAAATAGTTGCTTGAATATGTTTCTTTTCTATATAATTTGGAAGTAAAATTACCTCCTTTCTTCTGAATCTAAATAATCTACACTATCATATCTAATATTGTATATAAATTTAAAAAAAATTAGTTGAACTAAAAATGTTTTGAAAGAACTCCAAAAACTTCTCCTCAGTAGATACACACAATAGACAAATATCATCCAAAAAGTGCTTATACAACACCCAACACTTTTGAAATCCAGAATTAAAAATGAATTTTTCTTCCCAACATGAAAGGACAATGTTGGTATAAGTAGGTGCACACCTTGCCCCATTGCTATTCCTTTTGTTTGATAGAAAAACTCCCCTTCAAAATATATTAAATTGTTTTTCAAAATAACTCCAAACAAACATAGGAATCTTTCTGGGAAAGCTTTCCTTACATTCTTAGTACTTCTTTGAATAAATCTAAACCTTGCTTGTGGGGTATAGAAGTGAACAAGTGTATTACATCAATAGTAATAAATATTATTTTGTCATCAAATAGTTCTTCTTTGATACATCTCAAGAAATCCTTTGAGTCTTTTAGAACTTCCCTGCCCTCCATTGAAGTTTTCTTTAACTTAAAATCTAAAAATTTAGCCAGAGAAGTGTAATAGAACCCTCAGCAGCCACTATAGGCCTTAATGGTGGGTCTACTATATTTTTATGAACTTTAGGGATGCCAGATATTGAGGTCCCACTTGGTTCTTTATTATTTAAAAAATTGAACATCTCCACATCAATAAAACCTTCTAGTAACAAATCATTTAAAGCTAAATTAATTTTCTTGTAAGCAATATTTATCTCATTTTGACACCCTCATGTTTTTATTTTCATCTTGTAGCTTATCCATCATCTTATCTTCACAGGTAATAGAATCCATGACCACCATTCCTCCCCGTTTACTGAGCTTTATCAGCCTAATAAATCGATTGGTCCTAATCTCTTCTATTAAGGGCCTTTCATCCCCTGTGACAATAGAAAAAAACCTTATTCTTTAAGATTCCTTCCCTGAGTTCTCTTTCCATTGTTAATTCAAAATTTTTTAACTGAGGGTGTAAGGAAGGATTCCAAATACTTCTCTATTTTAAAATATTACTTCCTTTAATATGCCTTTTTAATATCAGTTTTAAATTATTCTTATGTACAAGCATTTTAAGGTCAGTAACTTACATCACATTTCTTCCTTGGTATAAACTTTAAACCTTTTGAAAACAGCCCAAAGTGGGTTTCTGTAATATCTAAGTCACTATAGTTAAACATATTATGACCTATGTAACTCAACTTATATCCTTCTCTTACAATAGCATTAAACCCAGAAGGGTTAACATGTCCATCTGTCAGTATCTCACTCTTCCAAGATTTACGGTTTTGTATTTCAAAAGAAAATCATGTAATTTATGCAAATTGTTGGCATAGATGTCCGTTTCTTTATCATTAACTGCTTGTGCACTATTTTCAAAAGAAACTTTTTTAGTAAGCCACATGCCCAAAATACATTCGTTACTGTCCTGTTCTTGAAAAATAACAGTCACCTTATTTCCAATTGTCCTGTTGTCATTTAGCATTTCATTTTGCCCACTTCCTAAATGATCGCTTGATCTGGTTGTAAAATTATTTGGAGTCTCCTCAAAATCAGTTCCAACATGGTTCATAGGTTCATAGCTGTGTACTAGGCTAACGGCCCTGGAGCCTTTACAAGCCTAGCCCATAGATGTGCCCTGGTATCATGCTGCCTGACGTTAGTACCCAGTTCCTCTATCAAGTAGGGCCACTGGAGTGATCCCTCGGGTGCATTTTCTATTTCCCTTCCACTCATCAAGATTTCTCTTGAAGAGGGCCAGTGAGGTGCCCTGCTTAACATGTATGGGAAGTCTATTCCAGAGCATAATCAGTCTCTGTGTTATGAACCTGTCCTTCCAGCATGTTCTGTTAATTGTGTTAATGAGGGTGAGGTCTCTGGAGCATGTGGTGTGGATTTCTTTAGCTGTAGCATTTCTGACAGAGCTGGGTCAGACATGGCTTTGTAAGTCAAACAGAGATCGCCTCTTAGTAGATGATATGAGACAGAGAATAGCTGGAGTTCTTTGAGTCTGTCCATGTACTACATGTGTTTAAGGCCTAGGATCCTCTTTGTGAGGTACTTTTGTGGCCTTTCCAGCTGTTGCATGTGTTTAGTGAGGTACATGCCAAATGGGGCATTATACTCAATGACTGGCCTAATGAGGGAAGAGTAGAGAGAGAGATGATGACCTCTTTCTTCCTGGATGCAAAACCCTTGGTAATGAGATGTGCCACATAGAAGGACTTTCTGACCACAGTGACAATGTGGTGGTTGAAGGATAGGTTGCTGTCAACCTGTGTCCCCAGATCTCTTATAATGCCTTCAGTGTTCACTGGGCTCCCATCAATGTGGTAATTAGTGGGAACTGAGTTTTTTTCCAAAGGGGATAACAATGCATTTTTTGGCATTAAGTTTAAGGCCAAGGTTTCGACACCAGGCATTGGTCTCAGTGAGGCCTTTCTTTAGGATTTCTACATCACCTGTGGAGTTGATAATGGCTCCCAGCTTGCAGTCATCTGTGAACTTGGTCATCCAGAGTCCCTCCATGTTGGCCTGGACTTCTGAGACGTAGATGCCAAACAGGAAAGGACCCAGGACCAATCCCTGTGGGATTCCACTCGTAACTGGTCAGCAGTCTGATTTGGAGTCCGCTACTTTCACACTGTGGGTTCTATCTATGAGCCAGTTTGCAACCCACCTAGTGATATAGGAGTTGATGCCTAGTTTGGTGAGTTTATCAATAATTCCTAAGTGGGGAATGGTATCAAAGGCCTTGGCCAGATCAAGGTAGGCTGTATGAACTGCCTTACCCTCATTCACAGCTCTGGTGACTGAATCAATGAAGTCAACCAGATTGAGCAGGCATGATCTACCTTTCACAAAACCAAATTGCATGGGATCAAGTGTTTGGAGATTCCCTATATCCTTTTTAATTAGTTCAATGATGATGTGCTCCATAGGCTTACATATCAGACTCTTCAGGCTAATGGGGCGATAATTTCCAGGGTCTATAGTCATTCCCCCCTTTCTGGAGAGGGATGACTTTAGCAGTGCTCCATTTGGTAGGGACAAAGCCTGAGGTGAGGCTGTGAATGAACAGGGCACACAGATGTGGTGCCATTTCACTTTGTAGTTCATGTAGAACACATCCAGGGATATTGTCTGGTCCCATGGAAGCTGTATTCCTGGCCTTGGACAATGCAGCTTTAACCTGTGCTGCAGTAATGCTGGGTGCCTGGCATTCCTCTGGTATTGTGATTGTTCCTTTAGGGGAGGAGAGAGGGGTAAAGTTGGCACAAAATCTGTTGGCCAGTATGTTGGCAATATCTGTTGGCTCAGTATAGGAGGTACCACTGTGCAGTAACTCAGAGCAAACCTGAGTATTGCAGTGGAAATTCATGATATAACTATAGACGTTTTTGTGGTTGTTTTTAGTGTCTGCTGCAATTCTGCCTTCATAGCTGGCTTTAGAGGTTTTGATGAGTTAGCTCAACTTTTTGTTGAGGCTAATAAGGGGGTTTTTCCAGTCTTGGGACTTCACCTTTTTCTGCAACAGTTTCTTCCTTCTGTTGTAGAGTTTATTAATAGCAGGGAACCACCAGATTGGCTTCCTTTTTTTTGGGAGGAGAACATTTTGGTTCTGTTGGGTATGGCTAGTTCCAAGCATTTATGTACGTGTTTGTACAGTGCATTGGTGTATGATTCGGCAGTCATGCATCTATTTTCCATTCACATGTGTGCCATGAAGTTAGCCAACTCTGTTTTTAGGAGCCCAAAGTCAGCTTTAGAGAAGTTTTTCATGGTGGTTACCTTTGCAGGGGGTGTGTGTGAGATGTGGATTTCCATGGTGATTAGTTTGTGGTCAGATCTAACCAGGGAAGAATTGACTATTGGTGTAGAGCAATGGTTGCCCATGTTAGTAATAACCATGTCAAGGATGTTGCTTCCTCTAGTGGAGGTAAGAATAAGCTGGTCCAGGGCATTGGAATTGATGAATTTCAGGAAGCGTTGGGCCAGTGTATTGGTGTATGACTAGTTTTCCCAGTTGATGGAGGGGTAGTTGAAGTCACCTAGTATGAGACTGTTGGGCTGGACCCTAATAGTTTCCAGGGTGCTTAAAAATGTGGCGTGAGAGTCTTGGGACATAGTTAGGGGCCTATAGTAGGCTACGACCTGAATCCCTGTCATACCCAATGTTAGTTGTACCTGAAGTGTCTCAGATGCATTATGCTGGGCTACTAGTCTGGAGGTGTGCATATCCTTTATGAATATGGAGACACCACCACCTTTGGAGCTTTGATACATGTTCTGGAGCCCAAAGGTGTGGAATGAGTTATAGCCTGGTAGTGCAGGGGTACTTTCTGCTGCTTTAAACCAGGTTTCTGTTCCAGCACAAATGTCAATGTTCACCATTTTGAGGATTCCTTCGAGCAAGTGCATCTTGAGATTTAGACTTCTAGCATTGAGCAGCATGACCCTCAGATTGCATTTATTTATAGCTGTTATGGTGATAATTTGGTCTTTCGATCATCACCTAAAAAAGGCACTATAGGGGTGGCAAGAGTCTTAGCCAGTATCTGGAAAAACAGAGGTGACAGATGCAGGCCATCTCTGGCAAAGCATTGAGGTCTGTCAGTCATGTCCTACCAAGCAGACAAATACTGGATTCCCTTAGAATGACACCAGAAACTTAGCCAATTGTTGAAATCAATCATTTCTCCTTGTACTGTGGTATCATTCTGGATGATGGTAGGATGCTGCTAAGGGCTAGGGTCATAACCTCCTCCTCTATGTCTCATTTCATGTAGTCCAGGGAGGTGTCTCAGGTCATTCACACCCACGTGGACAGTGACAGAGTCATACTTGTACTTGTTATGGAGTGACCTGAGTGCATGTGTTATGTGTCGGATTCTGGCACCTGATAGAGAGATGACTGTTACCTTCTCCTTATTGAGCCTAGTGAGTGGGACATCAGTGTGCCTCACTGTCGAGTCACCTATGATTAGTATATTGGGCAAGCTGTTTTGCCTTAGGGGCTTAGGTTGAGGGGCACATTGTGTAGATGAACTATGTGTCATGTGGTTTGTGCTGTGTTGTGTTGGTTGAATGTGTTTCTGCCTTGGAGGTCTCTGCTGTTTGGGTACATTTCTATTGAGAGCCTCTGCAAAGGCGGGTGTGTGGTTTGTGTTTTTATATGAGAGCTATGATGGTGAGTGTTCTGGAGGGTATTTGCTGCATGTGGTGTGGTGCAGGTGTTGACCTTCTCCTCTTGACCAGCTATTCCGATCTTGGCTTGAGTGTGCATGGCATCCAATTTGGATATATAAGTGCATCTCTCACAAGTCTGAGTGTTGGGACATAAGAGGAGAGGGTTGTCTGTGTACATGAGGCAGTTGCTACACTGCCTCAGAATGAACAATTCACCAGGGTAATAGGTGAAAGCACAGCGAACTGACCTTTAGACATCTTAAGAGGGATGGTCATTATTACTAAATACTGGAGCAGTTTCCTTATATAGTTCTTTTACAGGAAAAATATCACTCAATGTGCCTGAGTCTGTACAGAGCACTGCCAAACACTTGAGGGGAAACTAATATGAAGACCCTGAAAATTTAAGAATGAAGTATTTAGGCAGATATTCTGAAATTAGGAAGAAATCAAGCAGCACTTACTGAAAAATAAAGAATTAGCTTGTCAAGAATGATGAAAAGAGATGAGTTGCATGAATGGCTACTGCCTGGCTACTACTAATGCTGGTCTCAGCACAGCTTTACTCTGTTGGGATACAATACTCTTTGCTTCTTCTCTCACCAAAAGAAAAATGTTAGCATCAATCCCAAGAAGAGAAGCAGGCCATGTCCCAGATGATGCAAGGGTCTACATGCTTGTAGCCTTTTTATGCCTCGAATAGCAACACCAGACCAGTCAGGTACATTAAACACAGGCACTCACTCTCCAACTAGAAAGAGTCAGGAATCAATGCAATCTGCTCCTACTCTCGCCAGGATCAGAATATAAGCACAGATTCCAAGCTGTCACCTATAAAGCAGTTATTAAGCTTTCTGATGATCAGCATTCTCCAGGAAATAATGTCACTTCACTCCTTCTCTCACCAGGAGAAAACAGAAGCACTAATCCCAAGATGACCACTGAGAGGCAGAATGTGGGCTCTCCAATAACTGGTGGTCTTGCAATAGATGCTTAAAGGTAAGATGAAAAAAAATGGTTTATCCTAAACACTGCAGTGTGCACTAGAGGAGTTAGATCTGAAAGTAGGTAACTTAAGTTTTACCTGTCTAAAAAGTTAAGTTTTAGAGGAGAGTCACTATTTTTAAAACAGCAAGATAGATTGAAAGGGGGTGGTCACCTTTGTATTCTGGTACTATGGAGTACAGCAGGATGGCCAATAAATTTAAATAGTTGAAGGGGAGTGATTTCACAAAATGATAATTTTGTGCTTACTTACACCAGCTAGTAAAAGCAGAGAGGAAATGAGATATATGGTCAAATTAACATAAGGGGCAGGAAACTAGAAAGACAGTGGTGTTTAATAACACAACACTAACAGCGTGGGAGGGAGGGTGGGAAAATTTCTGTCTGACTCACAAATTTCTATCTGACTCACAAGAGACAAAGCTGTGGTCTCTTTTCAAGTTTTAATATGCATTTAAAAACAGAATACAAGTAAAATACATGTTGCATATCGTCTACTCAGAGGCGATCTCTGCTTAACATACAAGGCCATGTCAAACCCAGTGGGTTCCTGACCCAGAGACTCCCCAGACCCAGGAGACTCATAGATGTAAAGCCATACAGTGCCTCTGTGCCTCTCTTCAAGACCTCTTCTTGACCTTGGATGGGGGATGGGAGAAAGGAGACCACAGCCAGGGATCACGTCAGTTGCTAGACAGGGTCCAGGAAAGTAAATAATGTGGGAAGAAATAGCCAGGGAATTGTTGTGGCTGTTTGTATAGGCCCCCTAGCTGATAGCCTAGTATCAACCTATGAACCTATGAACCTATAAATCACAGTATACAAAATAGAAAAATGCAATAAAGTAATACAAAATACAACAAATAAAAAGCAAACTAACCTTTCCCTCACAGCAAACTATAGCAGAGTCTGGGTGAGCCTTTCCAGTAATTGGCCCATTAGTGTTAAAACCACACTGTTCCTCTCGTCCAATCCATTCTCTTTGCTTTTGTAACCACTTCTCCTGGTTACCAGGAAATTAAACCTTTGGGGCAGATGCTACCATAGAATGGCAAATCAGAGTCACCAAATTCACCAGTTATGTCAATTGGCCAATCAGATTCAAGATCTCTCCATTCTCACTGCCCCCAATTGGGGCAGTCTCTGTAGTAGTAGAAGCCCTTCCATACCACAAAAATATGACTTAAAACCAAAACAGACTGGGGACAGGTTCCTATGATGGGTGTTGAATTTTAAAAGTTTTATAATATTAACAATTTTAAAAGAATGGTTTTATAATTTTTTTTATTTATCTGTGGCCTTTTATTAACCTGTTTAAGGATTTAATAATATTTGGTTAGTACTTGGAATCTTGTCCTTCCGAGTGCTCTTTTATTGGCTCAATGGTCTACTTCTAGAGCCAAAGATTCACAGGAACAAAACTGCTTGGTGAATGTAGAAACGACATCTAAATATAATCTTCTAAGCATGTTAAACAGGAAAAAATACTATATGGGAGAAAACAAATGTAGGATGCTATGCAGACCGTAATAAAATTTACAACCAAGAAGTTGGAAAGGGAGTAACCCTCAACTTTTTTTTTTGTATAATAGTATGATAATAAGGGATTAGTAATGAAAAATGAATGGCTGATGTGGTACTGTTCTATCAACTGTTACTGATAAATCACCAGGAGGAGAAGGACCATGCCAAGAATAATTGTGGAGAAAATATGTAATGATATTAGTATAATTTTAAAGAGTCATGAGGCAGATATGGAAGGAAAGGGAATACTTTAGTTGTTTAATAAGTAAAATGAGACTTTCTGAAACTGTAGATGAAGCACAAGTAAATTCATTTTAAAGACCCAGTAAAGCACAAGGGAGTTGAAGCAAGTGTCCACATTACCTTTTTCATTCATCTCAGTGACTGCTTAAAGTTTCATTATAGTTGTCTTAGTGACTTAAGTCTGCTCTACTCGGTTTGAATGAATCCAAGGGCATCAGAGTCTGACTTGCTGACCATACTGTCCTGGCACCCAGGACTTGCCAGTAAGAAACCTGCTGACAGTATTTGAATGCATTATTGCAGGGAGACTGAATGTCCTGCAACCTTTGATATGAAGCCTTCCCTCACCCCACACCCACAGACCCTATATATATTACAGTTAATGATGCAACAATTCTGAAAAAAGCAAAACAACTTAATTCCCTTTTTTATAATATGGTGTAACCTTGTAGGTAGCACACTTTAACATGTTAGGTGCAGAGGCAGAATCTCTAAGCTGGGGAATGTAGTGGGACATACCTCATACACAAAAACATCATGTCTGAGACATTTATTGATTAAATATATCATTATGATCTAATGTTTGGCAATATGTTTGTCTATTGCAGACCTGTAGCAATATATTTAATTTCAGCAAGAAAAAGACACAACAAACATGACTAGTTACTGATGAACTTTTTTTTTCTATTTTTAAATCTACTGCAGAGCGTCCACACCTCTCTTCCATCGGTCCAGCGGTAGGGCTGCTTGAACATGCCACCGTATACCATTCCGGGTGCTCCCTCCCTGCCATTAGGGTGTAAAGACTACCTCCAGACAAACCCAAGAAGACACCCTGAATTCTGCCTGCCAGCCAGGCTTCAAAAGAAAGCTGCCACTGTGTGAACATACAAGAGTTTTGAATGTATGTAACCTACAACCAAATACTTGTGAATTAATTAATTATACCCATACGTGTTGACTATCCTTCCGTGTGTGTTTTTATCAACCTACCGCTAACCACTAGCCACTTTCCCCCCTCCAGTTTTCTTTATCTTAGACTAAAGTTCTGAGTAAGAGACATTGCTTTTTTCTGTGAGACACTATCTCTTTCTGCCACTAGGTGGCAGCATATACCACCTAAAGGTAGTACCATTTCTCTGCAGACGTTTTTCACTTCGTAACCAAAAGTACTGTATTAATATAAATCCTACTCACAATCCCCTCAGCTATTAAATATCCACTCCCTTGTGTAAATACCCACTTTCACTATTATTAACCTATACTAGCCTCAGTGTATATTAACCTATACTAGCCTCAGTGTATATATAGTTAAACTTACCTTCTTGCCCATTTGTTATACCTGCAGTTGCTGGTACTTTTTTCTGATGAAATCAGTTCTGTTGCTTCTAACCATTTCATTTAAACCTCCTACAACCAAAGATAAATTGTCTGTCCTACTAAATACTAGTTGCAAACCAAAGGTCCTGCTTTATTTTTTCTCTAACTGGCTTGCTCTAGCAGGAGACATTCACCCCAACCCTGGACCCAAGTCCAGCAACAATCTCACTCCCCCTATCTCTTCAAATAGTACCAACCACAAATACCTCAAATTCATTACCATTAACACCCAGAGTATAAAAAACAAAATAGCACTCTTCCATGCTTGGCTTAATCATACTCTACCAGATATAGCAGCAGTTTCAGAGACATGGCTAAAACCTCACATTACTGACTCTGAGATTGTACTCCCTGGCTTTCAAGCACTCAGATGCGACCGCCAAAACAAAAAAGGAGGAGGAGTAGCCTTAATCTATAATAGCCTACTGAACCTCTGTCCCTACCAGAATCCCATGTTCCTAAAAATGGAGAACATCGATATCTGTGCAGTAAATGAGACCTGGTTCAAGGCTCCAGAGAGCACCCCTGCAATACCAGGCTACAACTCTTACCACACTTTTCAGCCACCAAACCAGGACCGAAACACTAAAGGTGGAGGAGTGTCAATATTCACCAAGGATATTCACACCACCAGGCTAGTTGGCCAACACAATGTGTCTGAAATTCTCTAAGTGCAAGTAACACTAGGTAGGACTGCAATCCAAATTGTAGCTTGCTACAGATCCCCCACCATACCCCAAGATTCTCACTACACCTTTCTAAACATACTGGAAAATATTAAGATAGAACCAAACACCCTAATACTGGGTGATTTTAACTACCCTGCCATTAACTGGGAATACTACTCATGTCCCAACACCTTTGCGCAACGGTTCTTGGAATTCATAAATTCCAATGCCCTGGATCAACTAATCCATAGTCCCACCAGGGGTTCCAATATCCTAGACCTGGTCATTACCAACATGGGAAATCAATGCTCCATACCTATGGTCACCCCTTCATTAGTCAGGTCTGACCATAAGCTAATCACCCTTAACATCCACATCCCACCCCCGCCCCCCAGTAAAGAAACCACCATAAAAAACTTCTCCAAAGCCAACTTCATCTTACTCAAGTCAGAAGTGACAAACGTCATGACACCCATGCAGACGGGAACTGAAAGTTCAACTGCTGAATCCTACACTAAGGCACTGTACGAGCACATCCACTCATGCATGAATTGTGCCATCCCAAATAGAACCAAAATGCTCTCATCCAAAAAAAGGAAGCCAATCTGGTGGTTCCCTGCCATAAACAAACTTTACAACAAAAGGAAGAAACTTTTGCAGAAAAGAGGAAAATCCCAGGATGCAAAAAATTCCCTTACTAGCCTCAGTAAAAAACTGAGATGCCTCATAAAATCCTCCAAAGCTAGTTACGAAAATAAAATTGCCAAAGATTCCAAAGACAACCACAAAGCATTCTATAACTATGTCAAGAATCTAAATGGCAATGCTCAGATCTGCTCTGAGCTAAAACAGAATGGCATTAAATATACTTATCCGAAGGATATTGCCAATATCCTGGCAGATCGATTCAGTGCCAACTTCACCCCCTCTCACCCCCTAAATGGCCCATCTCAATACCGGAAGATTGCCGAATTCCAGTAATAACGGCCACACAGGTACAAAACGCACTCTCGAAAGCCAAGAATACAGCATCCATGAGACCAGATGACATCCCGGGCTGTGTACTACATGAATTACAATATGAACTGGCACCTCACCTAAGTGTCATGTTTAATCATAGCCTCACCTCAGGTTTTGTGCCCACTGAGTGGTGCAGAGGTACAGTTATCCCAATCCACAAGGGGGGATACACCTTGGATCTCGGAAACTACCGTCCCATCAGTCTGACAAGCCTTATCTACAAGGCCATGGAGCGTATTATCATGGAACTTAAAACAAAGACATTGGCAACCTTCAAACACTGGACCCCACCCAGTTTGGGTTTGTGAAGGGCCGATCTTGTCTCCTGAACCTGATTGACTTCTTTGAATCAGTCTCCAGAGCCATGGACAAGGGTAAGGTGGTCCACACAGCCTATCTAGACCTTGCCAAGGCCTTTGACAACATCCCCCACTCTGGAATCATAGATAAACTTACTAAGTTGGGCATTAATCCCTATGTCACCCAATGGGTTGCTAAATGGCTTACTGATAGAACCCACACTGTAAAAGTAGCCGACTCCAAATCCAGCTCCAGACAAGTGACAAGTGGAGTACCTCAGGGTTCAGTCCTGGGGCCGCTCTTGTTTGGCATCTACTTCTCTGAAGTGCAGGTCAACACTAAGGGACTCTGGCTAACAAAGTTTGGAGATGACTGCAAACTGGGAGCCATTATTGAATCCCCAAATGATGTGGATACTCTACAAAAGGGCCTTACAGAAACAGATGCTTGGTGCCAGAGCCATGGGCTCAAGCTCAATGCCAAGAAATGTATTGTTATCCCTTTGGGAAAAACATGTATCCATGAATTACCATATAGGTGGCAGTACACTAAACACAGAAAGTGTGATAAGAGACTTAGGGACACAGGTGGACAGTGGTCTCACCTTCGATAACCACATCACCACAACAGTCAGGAAATCCTTCTATGTGGCACACCTCATCACGAAGGGATTTTCATCCAGAAAAAAGGAGGTCATTGTCCCACTGTACCCATCCCTCATTAGACCCATTATAGAATACAACGCCCCATTTGGTATGTACCCCTCAAGACATCTGCAACAACTGGAAAGGCCTCAGAAATACCTCACTAAAAGAATCACAGACCTAAAGCAGATGCCCTACACTGACCGCCTTAAAAAACTCCAGCTATACTCTGTCGCATATCAACTACTCAGAGGTGATCTCTGCTTAACATACAAGGCCATGTCAAACCCAGAGCTGTTGGACATGCTACACTTAAAGAAATCCCAATCCCTCAGAGATACATGCTCCAGGGATCTAAACCTTGTCATCACAATAAACAAAACATGCTGGAGGGATAGGTTCCTGACCCAGAGACTCCCCAGACTCTGGAATAGATTGCCCATACATGTCAAGCAGAGTGCCTCTTTGGACCTCTTCAAGAGGAACCTTGACGATTGGATGGGAGAAAGGAAATTCACCCCAGGGATCACGTCAGTCACCCTGCTAGACAGGGGTCCAGGAAAGTAAATAATGTGGGAAGAAATAGCCAGGGAATTGTTATGGCTAGGCTTGTATAGGCCCTAGGGCTGATAGCCTAGTACAAACCTATGAACCTATGAACCTATGAACCCAGTCCTCAGTTCAACAAAGCTGAACTAGTCATAGGAATTCTCAAAATGAATAACTATAAAAGCATTTGTGTTATAGCCATCTATATCCCCCCTGGAGATAATACTACCACTCTAGAAAACATACTCTTATGGGCCACAACTAACATTAAACTAGAGACATACATATTAGGTGATGTGAACATCGACTGGAATAGAATCAGTAACAATAACCCCTCCCTATCTATCAATCTATTTAATTTCACGCAGCTAATAAACAACATCGCCAGACCTAACAGAAACAACCCCCCAGGATCCACTCTGGACTGGATCTTAGCCTCCCACCCAAATAAGATCTCCCACTCTGGTATACTACCAGACACTATGAGTGACCATCTCCCAGCCTTCATTTGCTGAGCTACTCAGCACTCCCCTCACCAACACCAGTACACTCACACTCGTAACCTTACTAACTTTAACCCTTCTATATTCTCTGAAACCCTTAAACTAACAAATTGGGACAACCTAAAAACCTTTCTACTAGATAAGGCCTTAGACTTATTCAATACTACCTTCCTAGGCATCTTAAACACCCAAGATCCACCTAGAACAAAATGAATAAAACCCAACTCCTCCCCTTGGCTAACAAAGGACACCAGAACACTTATGCTACAAAGGGACAAAACCTGGAAACTTTACAACAAAAATAAGCACCCTGCTACCCTCCTTAAATATAGGCAACTCCACAATTTAACCAAAAAGCATGTTACAAATGATAAAAAATCTTACTACACCAAACTACAGTCTACCCACACTAAAAATCCTAAACAATTCTGGAACTCCATTAACTCTCTTTTACACCCCAGTACCAAATCCAATCCCTGTCCTGATATCAACAAAACTGACACAGAAATTGCCACTCTTTTTAACTCCTTCTTTACAAACTCTATAGCTGAACTTACCAAGACCTTCTCCAACCACATCTCCTCCCCTCCTCCCAATCCCACTTCCCCTTCCTCTTCCCAACTCTCCACTCCTAATCCTTCCCCTCCTTTTCATCTAAAACCCTTCTCAATCTCCTACATCAAAAGGCTTCTTTTGAAACTAAAGCCATGCTCCAATGCCCCTGACAATATTCCCTCACTCTTTCTCAAGCTCGCAGCAGATGGTATTGCCATCCCCATCAGCATTCTCATCAATAGGTCTATCCAGGAATCTTATGTCCCCAAATTATGGTGTGCTGCCTTTATCTTACCCCTTCACAAAGGGGGCAAAAATAATAGCATCTCTAACTTCTGACCAGTAGCCATTCTTTACCCGATTTCAAAAATCCTTGAAAAATGCATCCACCAGCAACTCATGCCCTAGCTCATCAATAATCATCTCCTCACCCCTACACAGCATGGCTTCATCCTGGCCACAGTACAATAACTGCTCTCCTCTCTTTCTTAGACATAGTCAACCATGCCCAGGACTCTGGAAATATTGTCTCCACTGTCCTTCTCAATCTTTTCAAAGCATTTGACACTGTGTCTCATACCAGTCTTCTGAATCACCTTTCTAACCTCAACCTCTCCCACAAATCCCTTACATGGTTCAATAGTTATCTCTCTGATAGATCCCAGACTGTGAAATGGCAAACTGGTACCTCAACCTTCCTTCCTACCCTAACCAGGGTCCCCCCAGGGGTCTATACTCAGACTAATGCTCTTTAATATATTCATCAATAGTTTTCACACTGCAATTCCAAACACTCAAATAGTGCAATATGCAGACGACTCCACTTTAGTCTGCTCTGCTCATAGCCTTCCCAAGCTTCAGGTAAAAACCCAATTGGCCTTTACAGCTACAGAGAACTGGATGCTTTAAAACCATCTCTCCCTTAATGCCAATAAATCAAAAATCCTTATTTTCTCCCCCTCAAAAGCCATCTCTCTCAGCAAACAATCCTTCAATATCATCAGCCATACCAACTCCACTATAGAAGTTGTTCCTTTTGCTAAACTTCTTGGGGTTACCATTGATGAACACCTGAAGTTCGATACACGTCCAACCAAATATTAAGAAAACTCATCAGAAACTTGGTATGTTATACAGAAACTCTCACTTTCTCTCCCCTTCTACTAGGCAAACTCTTGCCACTACCTACAAACTGCCATCACTACTGTATGGTGCTCCACTACTAACAAACCTCTCTTCCACCATCTCTGCAAAGCTAGAAATCTGTTACAACAAAATCTCTAAATTCACTACTAACTCTAACCACTCCTTCCATCATTGTTCCTCTCTCCAAATGCTTAACTGGCTAGAGCTTCCCAGCTATCTCGACTACCTCCAACTCACTACAGCCCACAAATTAATCTTTAAACCTACTGCATGCCCTGCTCTAGCAAATATCTTACCATATTACACACCTTACAGACCCCTGAGATCTGCCCAACAAAATCTACTTTCTGTATACAAACCAAAACGTCCTGCTGGCCAGTTTCTCCTATCCTTTTCCTTAGCCAAAAAAATGGAACTCTCTACCATCCTCGCTACGAATCTCTAAAAACTTTGAACACTTCAAATCCCAGCTCCATTCCTACCTCTCCCATAATTGGAAATGTAATTGCACCCTACCTACTTAATCCTGCTAATGTCCCTATTCTGCTAATGACCCTATACATGTACTTCCACATGTACCTCTACACCTTGCTGTTTTTCCCTCTACAGCTTCCCCTTTCTCAATCTAACATACTATAACATCAAAACCTTGACTGTATATAATGTAAATACTGTACATAGTTTTGTAACTCTACTCTGTCTCTCTATCTGGAAATGTTCTCTTTCCTTTCTACCTACATACTAAGTTCATGCTAAGAGATACTGCTAACTAGCTACACTAATCATCTCGGACACGTGTGGACTCCACTTTTGCTACTAAACAACTGCCTCTCTCTACTTACAGCAGATTCTTTTTCTACTGAACAACCACCTCCCTCTCTACTACTCAACGTCCCCTCTCTCCTCTCACCAGAACCTTGAATGTATACTTGGTACACACTGCACTTTCCTCTTTTATTTCTCCCACATTCTACTAAACCTAGACTTCTATCTTTCAAATATTCAGTCTTTGCAACTAACAGAAGATTTACAATATCATAGTTTTTAATATTTTGTCAGTTTATTCCACTGCCTCAATTCAACTTTATGCTGTGCAAATGACTCTCTAATCAACTACATATGTGTCATGAAGAGTATTAATTTTTTTTTTCAATTGTAATTTGCTATTTCTCAGTATATAATTCTACATTTGTTTTAAATTATTATATGTTTGATTTACTTGTATGTATTATGGAGCTTTTCTCCCGAGGCCTCCACTGAAAACGGGCTCTTTGAACCCAGTGGACCTCCCTGGTTATCAAACTGAAAATAAATAAATAAATAACTGATAATGATTTTTGTCTCCTTGGCAGGAAACAACACAACTACAACAGATGTAGCAGGTAAGCTATATAAAAATTGCATCTTACCACTCAAAACGTTTAATTACATTTATTTTAAAGACATAGCTGTGTGTTTGTGTGTGTGTGTGTGTGTGTGTGTGTGTGTGTGTGTGTGTGTGTGTGTGTGTGTGTTGTAAATAGGTTCATAGGTTCACAGGAGGTAACTAGGCTAACGACCCTAGAGCACTTACAAGCCTATCCATATTTATTCTGAGATGCCCAAGTTGTCGGTGGTTAGGTGAGTGAAGTTCACAGAGGTAATGGTCTATGTTAACTAATACCAACTTCCTCTGTCCAGGACAGACAGGGGCACCACCCCAGGAGTGAATTTGCAGTCACTCAGCCATTGATCTTGGTTGTGTTTGAAGAGAATTAGGGAGGGGCTCAGTTTCACGTGAATTGTAAGTTTGTTCCAGAGAAGTGGCAGTCTCTGGGAGATGTATCTATCTCTCCAGCATGATCTGTTCATGTCAGAGGTTAGGTTATGATCCCTGTAGTGAGTGACCCTCCTGCAGTTTGAATTACGAATGTGTACCATTTCAATCAGGGCCAGGTCAGAGACTGCCCTGTAAGCCAGGCACAGGTCATCCCTTAGCAACCTGTAGGAGACAGAATACAGTGACAGGGCTTTCAGTCTTACCATGTTTTGTGTACCCTGTAATTTCTTTGTGAGGAACTTCTCTGGTCTCTCCAATTGTTGTAGTTGTCTGGTGAGGTACAGTATATGCAAAAGGGAGCATTATACTCAATTATTGGTGTGATTAGGGCTGAGTATAATGGAATTATAACATCCTTAGAGCTAGGTGTGATGCCTTTACTTATAAGATTATTGTACATTAGTTTATTTCTCTTGTTGTACATCCTGTTTATACTAGGGGTCCACCAGTGTGGCTTGTGTTTTCAGAAAGACCTGGTTTTAATTCAGTCAGGTAAAGCTGAGTCTATACAACTGCTTAAGTGGTTATACATGGCATTGGTGTACACCTCTGCATAGGAGTCCATGTTATCTACATTTGAGGCGGCTTTGAAACTTCTTATACCATCACGTAGTAGGAGGTATTTTGTCTTAGAAAAATTCTTAAGACTTTTGAGCTTGATGGGGTATCTGCTCTTATAATTACATCGAACAGGACTGATCTGTGGTCCGATCTTACCAGGGAGCATATCACATGGGGGGAGGGGGTTGCCATGCTCTCCCATGTTAGTGAGTAGTATGTCTAGGATATTTGAGCCTCTTGTGGGAGTGCTAACTAGCTGTTCCAGAGCATTTGCAATGACAAAGTCCAAGAACCTCTGAGCCAGCACATTTGTGGTCATGTATGTTTCTCATTCGATGGTAGGTTGACTAAAATCACCCATGAGTAAGGTGTTGGGCTGTATGGCAAGTGACCCCAGTAAGTCCAGATATGTGGCATGCTTTTCCTGTTTCATGGTGGAGGACCTTTTGCTAGCTTTGATGTGGTAGGGGGCTTTGACTGTAGTTAATTGGACATGAAGTAGTTCAGGATAGTCATACTGTTTGACCAGTCTTGGGGTGTACTTATCCTTATTGAAGATGGATGCACCTCCTCCTTTGGTTCTTTCATGCTCAGTTTGTGGTCTGAATGTATGGAAGGCATTGTAGCCCTGCATGGCCAGGGTGCTTTACCTGACTTTGAACCATGTCTCGGAGACTGCAAAGACATCAGTATCTTCCAAAGCCAGTAGTGCTTCAAGGGAGTGCAGTTTCTTGGTTAGACTCCTAGCATTAAAAAGAAGTAACTAGAATTTATCTAGAGAGGATTTTGTTATGTTGGGAGGTTGGTTATTTTGACAGTGTCTATGAAATGCACAATAGGGATGGCTAATGCCTTTGCCAGTACCCAAATTCCTGGAGTAGACAGGTGCAGACTATCTCTGACAAAGCAGCATGGCCTGTCAACTATGTCTTCCCAGGCTGACAGATATTAGATTCCCTTGGACTTAGCACCAGAAGTTAAGCCTATTGTTAAAGCCAATAATTTTTTTGTTTGTATTGTGGCATCCTTAGAGAAGATAGAATGCTGCTTAAGGTTAGGTTTATGCCTGCATTTGACACATAATCTGAGAGCTCAGTCATGTCTCTCTTCATATAGTCCAGTGTGGTATGTCTCAAGTCATTCTCCCCTATATGCATTATGATGGAGTCATACTGGTACTTGTGGTTGAGTGACTTGAGCACTTGTGTGACTTGATGGATCCTGGCACTTGACAGACAGCTAACCATAACCTGCTCCTTATCCATCCTGGTGAGGTGAATATCCAGATGCCTCACAACGGAGTCACCTATGACCAATACAGTAGGTTTTGTGGTGTTATGCTGTATGTACTTATTTGTTGAGACACTGATGTGTGTGTTATTATGTGTTGTGGTTGTTTTTTGCATTGTTATGTGTGTAAGTGGTTTTGTTTGGGAGGCCTCTGATTTTTTGGTATATTACTAGTGAGTACCTCCACATATGTGGGTTTATATATCATGCCCTTTTTTTGTGAGGGAAGTGTGTGTGTGTGCTGTCAACCTGGTTGGCATTCAATCTGTCTTCATGTGAGAGTCTTGTCTCCAATTTCATGTGTAACTACAGTTCTCACATAACGTATTTCTTTGTTTCACGAGTAAGTGGCTGTCAGTATACATGAGACAATTGCTACATTGCCTCAGGATGCCCATGTCAATCACACTGGCCAGGGGAATGATGTGAAATTGTTCGTCCATGATTGTAGGCTGTTACTGTATGTTTTATTAGAGAAGGGAATGGGTTAATTGACAGGACTGTGTTGGTAGCACAGGGACTACAAGAGGGACCTATACATTGTGTGAGCTAAGGTTCATAAATAAGGCAACACTGCTCAATGTGCAAGTGTGCAACTGAGTGGCCCTTAGAGCAGCAGAAAAGCTTGGAAGGGTTTCACTGACAGCTGTTTATGGAAAAATCTGAGCTTCTAGGCTTTTGCATCTATACAAGGGCTCTGCTGACCACCACTGCTTGGCAATCAGTACCACACAAATGTGAGGCTTAAATACAAGCAAAGAGAAGCAATTTTAAACTAACTACGAATCAGGAAAGCACACAATAAGCCTTCCACCAGCAATCCCCAACTCAGACAGGTTAGATAAGCACAATTCTGCCATGGACTTAAGCACCTTCTTAATGTAGAATAGCTGGTTTGGAGCTCAAGTGTAACAACACCACACAAACTACAGTACCTACAACAGCCCTGCAAAACTATTTATACAGAAAATGTGAACAGTGGGTTGTTGTTGTGTCTTTTGGCTTTTCCCGGTTAGGGGTCGCATCAGCATAATTTAATTATGATTTGGTACAGATAAGAAAAATTACCATTAAAATTTGGAAATGAATGGAACTCTGAAGTAATAATATATAGTATTGGGTCAATAAAGTTGAGTTACAGTGATGTCAACATTTGTGTAATGCATGGAGGAAATTATTATAGGTTCACAGGTAGCTACGCTTCTGGGCCATTTTAAGCCTAGCCAATTTCCCATAGGTGAGAATCAAACCCTGTACTTTGTGTCTGTGAGGTAAACACCTTAACTAATGCTACAAAAGTCAGGGAAAAGATATGCATAAGAACAATACTTAACAAGCTTTTAAACAACTTTAACTACTGGTAAACTCTAGTCTCAAGGTAGAGCATGAACAGCGATCAACACTCAACATAGCACAGTGGATGGTTGAAGTAATTAACAGTTGTTTATAACCTTTGACCCTTCCTGCTGATCTTCTGTGGTGGCCATCTCTTTGTGTTACAGTAGTTAGTGTCACAGCTTTCGAAACTGTAGTAAACTGAGCCCCTTCTAACTGTTGTAGTACATGGGGATAGGTAAACTCTATGCCCTACAAAGAATTATGATTAGGTTTCTCTGATCATAGCTCAGCTTTAAGTGCATGGAGCTGCGTGATTATGGTTTGAAACTGGGAAAATGATATACTTGTTAGCACATGCCTACTGCATTTAGGGGTGCTTAACAAAAGCATGCTAAAACATTCAAGTTCTGCTAAGATCAGGTCTCATGTTAGGGACTAACAGTGGGCAGTGCCAGTTGGCAAGCAACATTGGCAGAAGGAAAAACAGCCTTTAAAAGATGTTAGATGCTCTGCTCTATTACACTTAGAAAGTGTAACAGATCAAGTATCACATGCTTTTAAAACCATCATTTCAACAGAAATCCACTTTTGTTTCTGCCTTCTGTCTGTTTGACAGTGCTAAGTGCTTTATTGCCTTTCAAATGCTTTCGAAGCCTGGACACATGCTGCTTTACTTTTTCTGTAACTGGCAATACATGGAGAAGATAAAGCACTGTGCACTGCAGATAACTGTGATTGGTCCTCCAATCATATTTAGGTTAACGTGTTCTTAATATGTATGCAAAGATTCACCTCTCAAGCTTTGATCTTGAGGTGACATTCTTGACATCCTTGTCTAAAACACATAATACACTGGTTATGATCAGCGATCTGGTCATAATCTTCTGTGTTTTGTGCTCTTGATGTGAATATCAAGACTCACCTCTTGATCATTGTTGTCAAGTTGAATGTCTTGAACCCTTATCAAGCTGGTTATGATTGGATATAATTATAATCGTATGTTATTTTTAAGTATATTGTAAGGCACAAACCTAGGAATCAGCTAGTAGACATGCATAGATAATAGCATAGTAATGTATTTTAAATTGGTGTGCTGTGAAAGGTAGGAAGAACATAAGAGAGATGTGTAGTGAGAAAGGAAAAGGAAAAAGAAAATAATTTTTCAAATGAGTTCATTGAAAAAAGACAGAAAGAAGGGAAGAAAGACAACATGAAAGTAATAATCTGAACCAGCATTACAGAGTAATGATAGAATGTCAGCCATATCTCTGATGAAAAAGTGATTAATCTCAAGCTGGTTTTAAATACATGGCCACACAGTACTGAAATGTTTGTTTTTGAAGAAAGCTGCAATGTTAGTCTAAGACTGCCACAAAGTAAGGTATGTACATGTTCTCAGATGTAGTTAACCCAAGTATGGCTGTATTCAGCAATGATGGATTTAGGAATGGTTTCTTCTACATGATGACAGTCTCGGTGCCTTTTCACCCACCTCCTGAAGAGGAATTTCTACGTTACTGATTCATTCCCTAAATGCTGGTTTTGTATGGAGAAGTATTTTCTGAAAATGTACTCCGCTATGACAGTTTAAGTACTTTAATCTTTAAGAAATTGCTTTACATCTCTAATGTTGAAACACAGTTTTGTCAACAGCCTATAAGACCAACATTATATTTGATACTCTGGCAAACAGAGCAAGACTAGGGAAAATTACAAATATATATTCCTTCCCCTTGAGCTTTTGGTTAAATGGTCCATTATTTTACTGTTGTACAGATTGTATAACATGGCTTTTAAACCAACACTTCAAACTCTGTTGCTCTGAAGTATTGTATTCACATCATTATATATGTTCAACACTAGTGTATTGTTACACTTGAATTAGGAGATCAGTTTATTACAGTTATCCAATATAATACAATCTACCATCATGCAATTCAGCTATGGAAAACTTCCAAGTATGTGACATTCAGGACAATCCCATGTAACTTTTAATATAAAATTAAATCCATAACCGCAGCAATTTTAATCAAAGATCATCCCTACCTTCACCATCTTCAATGCAGTCCTGAGTAAAAAAGTTGCAATACCATTTAGAAGACAGTATAGGTTACTGTCAAAAATAAGTCCTACTGCACAATGTCAAGGGAAATTACAGTGTCTGTTAAAACAACAACACTACTATATTATTTTTATTCCTCCACAAAAGTGAAGAGACAGTAAAGATTAGAGTGATAAATAATCATCAGAAAGAAGTATAATTTAGTCCATGTGGTATTATGGGAAGTACAAATGGGTGCATTTGTTTCAAAGAATCACTTTTTATACTCAAGGAATCATGGGTATCAGTGGAGAGACAAACTGACACATCTATTTCAAAGAATCCTTATTTCACATGCCAATAGATATTATTTCACCTTTACAAAGCGCCAGTAATGCAAAACAAGGAGTCATACTTTGGTGATATTTCTTGCCTACAATAAATGATGACAAAGAGAAACATAACTCATCCATCTTTAAGAAGAGCTAATAAAAAATAAAAAACTATTGATACCTAAAAATCTCGCATGGATGTGTGGAACTCCTTCTAAGAAAATGAGCTGTGCAGTTTTCTCTGACAGCCCTACAACAATTCTTAAACTCCAGAACAGGGTCTCTGTAATATAATATTAAGTCTAGTCATTTTGTCACCAAACCAAACTTAAAGAAACTCTTTCCAGGGGGTCTATACTATGATTTTGGTAAAAACGTATGTTGGTAAACCCATTAATCTTCCTGGCAAGTAGCACATCTCAAATTTCAGAATTCCAGAGAGGCTGCCTGAAAAAAAATCGTACATGTTTCTTGCTGCAGGGCAAATAATCTTATCATCATGACACCAATACTAAGCAACATATTTTAAAGAGATGACTACCTTTTCTTCAAGAACATCTAATGAGTATTAAAACCGTCTACAACCAAAATAGTATGCACCTTTTTTTTTTCAGTTTTCCCCAAATTCTGAAGCCTGACAAGCATGGTCAACTTAATTTTTTGGATGACCTGAAGGGCTTATTTGCTGAGTCCTGGAGACTATCAGGTTGATGCATGGCACTGCTGACATCAGCATAAGTCTTATATTTTGAAACCTGGCTCAGGTATTACATTGACAAAAATTGACCCTTACTAGGAACTAATAGTGTTACACACCTACAAATATAGCCAGAAGAAATTGTGGTGGAAACCATATCTAGTCCTTAAGATGACAAAGGAGTTCAGTGAAATCTGATGAACCACCGCTGTCATTGTAATGAGAGTGATGACAGTTGAGGCACCCCATGATTTTTTTGCCTGTAGGCTTGATTATTGTCTTAACTAGTAAGAAACAGAGATCTATAAGAAATGCAATTATACCATGACCCCCCCCATTAATATTCCAAAACGTGCACGCTGATTGGCCAGCGTGCACATTGTAAATCGACTTATACTAATGGAAAAAGGTCCGGTCGCCCGGACTTTTTCCATTAGTATAAGTCTTTTTAAAAACACTGTCTCGCTATGTTAAAGGAGTTTAACATAGCGACACAGGTTTAAAAATAGCAACGGAGATCTCCGTTGCTTTTTTTAAAGATGTCTCGCTATGTTAAACTCCTTTAACATAGCGACACAGTGTGTAAAAAGCAACGGAGATCTTGATTTCTCCGTTGCTTTTTTTTAAACCTGTCTCTCTATGTTAAATGGGTTTAACATAGCGAGACAGCTTTAAAATAAGGAACGGACATACCTGACATTTATGTCAATATTTGTCAATACAGGCCCATCTGGTGTACAGTGTCAATGTCCATCACATGAGTATATGCAGCCAATATTACTGTGTTTTATATGTGATGCTGTCAGTATTATATTGCTAAATGTGACTGTGCTGTCTTTCTCTTTACTTTCACACTGCAGGATCCACAGTATAACCTACAACCTCTTCAGGAGTCTGTCAGTGGTATGCTATTATGCGTGTTTCATACCTATCCTTGCTATTAATCCTGTAGTTGACCTCCACTAATACTGTGTCCTTCTCGCCATTCCTAGGTCAATCATCCTCAATGACCTCAAGTGAACATATGAGTGCTATGTGTATCAGACATTCTATATGTTTTAACTGTGCTCACCTGGTTAATGTGGTAAATGATGTGAACAGTAATGCTGTTTTTTTCCCTACACTAGTTGAAGTTCATCCCACTGCAACATTACTATCTTTCCATGAATGTTATGCATCACACATGTCATGTATGTTGGCCATGAAAACAGATTATATACCTATTTTATGTAAATTCTGTGAAACATACATACAGTAGACTGCAAGTGAAGTCATTAGTATTTGTAACATTACAGTAAGATATTTATGCCATATGTCTTTGATATCCCTCATATGATGTAGGCACACTGTCGTGATCTGTATCTTTGTATCTTGTAGCACATCAACTATCTGTATTATCCAGCAGTCCATCCAGCGACAGCAATGTTGTTCATAATGTGTCTCAGCATGGTGTTATGGCCCCTGGCACAGAGCATTTTGAGTTGTGTGGAAAGTCCATCCATGAGGTTGACAGTGATGTTGCAGCAGATGTGGAATCATTTGTGGAGGTCTACTTGTCTAGCCATTCAGAGGTTGCTGCCAGAGTGAATGTTGAACAGGGTCAGGTGAGACCATTGACTAACCTCCACAGCTGAGAGCACTGCTTCTGACAGTTCCACATAACAACCAGAAACAGAGTGTCGCTCTGGACTTAGGCAAGCAGATGTTATAAATGGCCAAGTGACAGAGGAGGCCTACATTCTGCTGCAGGCAAAAGAAAGGTCACAGCAATGGCATCTTTTAGACGTCTGTGCATTTACCTGTGTCACAAATTGTGTGGCACACCAGCTACATGTCAATCATGAAGAACCAACACACAGACACAGTGAGATTATGGCTGCAGTGACCACTCAGAATGACAGCCTGCTACCTGTGGCATGGTTCTTGGAAACCCTGGCCTCTATGGTACTGCAGCAGTATAGTACTACCAGCAGGATCTTGCATTCCATGACTGTGGTCAGCAGAATCAACCTGTGAGAGGCAGGTCACTTGTCCACAGACCCACCAGTGGCAATTGAGAATTACTGCCTGTGTCAAACCTGCACAGAGTCCAACTGCTTGCCCTTCTGCTGTGGTCCCAGCATTCACAAGGCCTTTAACTCACAGTCATTCTCCTTCATCTCAACATGGTATAGTAGCCCCATCTATGTCCATTGTGGAGCTGCCAGGACAAGATGCATCTGTATCTGGTCAGGGCAAGGCAGACCATGGTTTGAGATGTCAACAAGGTCGCTTGAGACTGTGTTAGAGTTTGCCCAACAGTGCAGTGCACATAGCTGGCTCATATCTTTTCAATACCACTGCACTATGATATGTATTTTCTGTAATTAAAATGTCTTCATTATGTCTTGCATGATTTCTCTTTTTTCATAGTATCATATGGTAGAGATATGGATATGCAGCATTGATGTGTGTCCCTTATTGTTTACCATACAGGGATATGACAGACTAAATGTATGCATACCAGTGTCAGCTGTGGCCTGAGGTGATGATCTGTGTTTTGACCAATTTTCATATGTTCATGTTGGAATATGCTATGATTGTGTTATGTGTGACATTGAGTGTGTACATCTAGTGGGTGTTTCCCATTAGATGCAATCTCTGTTGCTATGGTGGGGCAGCACCTGAACATCAGTGTTCAACCTGTGTAATCATATACATGTGGCTTGCCATGACTCAGATATTTGGGTCAGATGCTGCTGGTTGCCTGGGCCTGCACTTGTGGTCACACCCTATGTTCACAGCAAAGAACTCTGTCTTCAGGGTGAAGTGCCTTAGCGATAAAAAATGAAGACTCAGAAGTAAATCCAAAGGCACACCATAGGCTAGGGTACGAACAAATTCTTTAATTGTAGAACCAATTCAAACAGTGAGTGCTTTTGGGTTGCACAGAACACTTCTTCAGACTTAATGAATTAAAAAACAAACTTGCCATTTAAATAACAGTTAATTAGTCCAACTGACCAATGACAGAATGTATAAAAAATATATATGTAAGCAATACCCTACCAAAATAAAAGGTTTCTGGTGGTGCTTATAGCATCTTCTTATCACAAATATACCGATTCCTATTCTAGGAGATATACTGAACTGCTTCACTTTAAAAGCAATCTATATATTTATAACACAAAACATTAAGTGTGTATTTAAAAACACTACTATATATAAATATGCATCTATTTAAACAGCAGTGATCTAGATAAAAAACACTAGATGGCAATTTAAAAAAAAAAAAAAAATATATATATATAAATTTTAAACTGGAGATAGAAATAGTGTACAGAAGCATTCTACGGACATATCGACAACTGTGTATGATAACTCTAACATGAGGAACTAATTCAGTTTGATATGAATGTGTAAGCTTTATGTATGCAGGTAATAAAATAATGTGTGGCAAGCTAGATATATATATATATATATATATATATATATATATATATATATATATATATATATATATATAAACAGCTATCTTAAAAGTCTTACTCAATAATTACATTAAACAACATTCACATCTTGCTGTATCTATCCCCAATAGAAAAACATGCTCTTAACTATCATATATACATCTCTATAAGATGTATTAAAACAAGTCCCTTTAAAACAATGTATACAAACATATAACATAAAATATTTGATATCTAATATGTATTTAAAAACTCTAAAATATATAAATATGCATTTCTTTAAAAAGCAATAATCAAAATAGAAGACACTAGATGGCAGTATGACAATATGTTAAAACTGCTGTTAAAAACAGTGTTGCAAAGACATCCTGTGGACATATCTAAATATGTATATCAACCTAAAAATAAGGAACATATTCACTTTCTGTATGGATATGCACAGGTGATGAAGTAATGTGCAACAAGCTGAATATACACAAGACAACTATCATATAAGACTTACTTAAAAACTTCATTGATTAGCATATGCATTTTTTTTAAACAGGGCAGATATCACTCACATAAAAATGATATCGGCAAACAGACTCACAGGCTCACTATTCACAACACCAACAATAATAAGAGGATACATGAGATAATCAGAAGGCATTGGAATATACTGACTGTGGATAAAACAGTCTGACAAATAGTAGGGGAGCAACCTAGATACTCCTACAGGAATACCAAATCCCTTAAGGGAATGCTTTGTTATGAAAAAAACACCACTGACACAGTGAAATCAGATAGGCAAGGCACTTCTGCCTGCCGTAGTTGCAACCAATGTGCCTTTATGGCGAATGCTAATGCTTTCAAGCATCCAGACACAGAGAAATTATATACCTTGAAACATTATGCCGACTGTAGATCTAGAAACTTAGTATACCTGGCCCAATGTTCTAAATGTACCTCATTGTATATAGGGAATAGTTTCATAGTTTCATAGTTTAGTACTAGGCTATCTGCCCTGGGGCATTTGTAAGCCTAGCCCTAGTGATGTGGCTTTCGCCACCCCATGTAGTGGTACTAAAGTGTACAGAATAAATTTAGAATACTGTGCCTTTGTCTAGTAATGACACATTGAAGACCCCCTTACTTATTAAAATTAGTTTACTGTGCCTCTGTCTAGTAGTGACACAGGGATGACCCCCGGGGTAAACCTACGATCTCCCATCCACTCGTCAAGATTTCTCTTGAAGAGAGTCAGTGAGGGGCTCTGCCTAACATGAACTGGGATTCTGTTCCAGAGTGTGGGAAGCCTCTGAGTTATGAATCTGCCCCTCCAGCATGTTCTATTCATATTTGTGCTGAGGTTTAAATCTTTAGCTCTCGTGGTTCTAATGGATTTGGATTTTTTGAGGTGGAGCATGTCCATCAATTCCTGGTTGGACATGGCCTTGTACGTCAGGCACAGATCACCTCTCAGCAGGCGGTATGCTACTGAATAGAGCTGGAGTTTCTTTAGCCTGGCAGCATATGACATATGTTGGAGACCCTTGATCCTCTTGGTGAGGTACTTCTGGGGTCTCTCCAGCTGTTGTAAGTGTCGGGTGAGGTACATACCAAATGGGGCATTGTACTCAATCATGGGCCTGATAAGGGAGGAGTATAGGGGTACAATGACCTCCTTTGATCTGGAAGTGAACCCCTTCATGATAAGGTGGGCAAGGTAGAAAGTCTTTCTAACCACTTTGGCAACGTGGGTGTCAAATGAGAGGTCACTATCGACTTGGGTCCCCAGATCTCTGATTACTTTTTCTGTACTCAGTGGGTTACTGTCTATGTGATAATTTGTGGGTACTTTGTTTTTCCCAAAGGGGATGACTATACATTTCTTGGCATTCAGTTTAAGGCCATGATTCCGGCACCAGTTGTCCGTTTTGGTGAGGCCTTTCTGTAGGATGTATGTGTCAGCTGGTGTATCGACTATGGCGCCTAGTTTGCAGTCACCTGCGAACTTTGTCAGCCACAACCCTCCCATGTTTGCTTTCACATCTGAGAAGTAAATGCCGAACAAGAGGGGTCCCAGGACAGAGCCCTGTGGGACACCACTTGTGACTGGCTTTGAGTCTGACATGGCTCCTGCAATTTTGACTTTATGGGTTCTGTTCTTTAGCCACTTTGCAACCCATCTTGTCACATATGGATTTACATTTAAGCTGTTTAGCTTGTCTATGATGCCTGAGTGGGGTATTGTGTCAAAGGCTTTAGCCAAGTCCAGGTAGGTGGTATGGACTGCTTTGCCCTCATCAATGGCTCTAGTGACTGTTTCAAAAAAGTCAACCAGGTTCAAAAGGCAGGATCTGCCCTTTACAAAGCCGAACTGGGTGGGATCAAGTGTCTGTAGGTCCCCAATGTCATTGTTTATGAGTTCCATAATGATTCTTTCCATAGCTTTGCAGACCAGGCTGGTTAAGCTTATGGGGCAGTAGTTCCCAGGGTCTGTAACGGAGCCTCCTTTGTGGAGTGGGACCACTGTTGCTGTACACCAGTGTTCAGGTACATATCCTGTAGTAAGGCTAAGGTTAAATAGCATTTTTATATGCGGGTTTAGCTCCTCTTGGAGTTCACGTATTACGCAGCCGGGGATACCATCAGGTCCCATTGATGCTGTGTTTTTTGCTTTGCTGAGGGCGGCTCTCACCTGGACATCTGAGATGACAGGGAGGTTACATTCAGCTGGGATAAGTATTTCTTCTTTTGGGGGTGAGGGAGGGGAGAAATTTGCACTGAACCTGTCTGCCAGAATGTTGGCAATATCTGTGGGTTTGGTAAATTTTTTGTCGTTGTGTACTAACTCTGAGCATATCTGAGGGTTTCCGCCTAGGTTTCTAACATAAGTGAAGAATGCCTTGTGGTTATCTTTAGTGTCCTTGGTGATTTTTCTCTCAAAGTTGGCCTTGGATGTTTTTATGAGAGAACGTAGCTTTCTACTAGTGCTGATCAGAGATGCCTTCCCTTTATGGGATTTTGCTCTGTCTTGCATTAGCTTCCTTCTTTTGTTATACAATTTGTTTATGGCTGGAGTCCACCAGATAGGATGCTTTCCCTTGGTGGAGAGGGTCTTGGTTTTATTTGGGATTGCACGATCCATGCATTCTTGGAGATGTCCGTAGAAAGCATTTGTGTAGGATTCAGCATTGTGGGATGTGGTTTCCATGGGCCCAGTGGGCTTAAATGATACCATCTCAGTCTTAAGAAGTGTAAAGTCGGCTTTTGAGAAGTTTTTCACTGTAGTCTTTTGTGCTGGGGTGGAGGTGGAATATGTATATCCAGGGTGATTAGTTTGTGGTCAGATCTCACTAGTGAGGGGAATACTTCTGGTGTGGAGCATTTTGTCCCCATGTTTGTGATGATCAGGTCTAGTATATTATCCCCCCTTGTGGGAGAGGTGACTAGCTGTTCCATTGCATTTGAGTTTATGAATTCCAGGAACCTTTGGGCTAGGGTGTTAGGGCTAGAATAGTGCACCCAGTCTATGTTAGGGTAGTTGAAGTCTCCCAATATGATGATATTTGATGAGACATTCATATCTTCCAATGTCTTCAGGAAGGCTGAATGGGGTTCTTGAGATTGGGAGAGTGGTCTGTAATATGCAACCAGTTGTATAGCAGTTTTGCCTATGGTTAGTTGCACCTGGATGGTCTCCGATGCTTCATGAGTTGCCACTAACCTGGAGGTGTGGGTATCCTTGATGAATATGGACACTCCCCCTCCCTTTGTGGTTCGGCCCGGGTTTTGGGGCCGAAAAGCATGATACGAGGTAAAGCCTGGTAGCGCTGGGGTGCTCTCAGGAGCCTTGAACCAGGTTTCAGTTACTGCGCAGACATCGATGTTCTCCATACTGAGGAGTGCTTCGAGAGCCTGCATCTTGAGATTTAGACTTCTGGCGTTGAGCAGCATTACCCTTAATTTTTTTCCATTTTTGTTTTCTAAGGAGGTGGGTTCGTCTTTTGAGCCTTGGCTAAAAAAGGCACTATGGGGGTGGCAAGAGCCTTAGCCAATATCTGGAAGCCCAGTGGAGACAGGTGCAAGCTGTCCCTTGTGAAGCAGCGTGGCTTGTCCAGCATGGCATCCCAAGCAGACAGACATTGGATCCCCCTAGAATGACACCAGTAATTGAGCCAATTATTAAAGCTGATCATCTTGTCTTTGTATTGTGGCATCATTCTTGGTGAGGGCAAGATGCTGCTCAGGGTCAGGGTCATACCAGCCTGGGCTACATAATCAGAGAGCTCCTCTATGTCTCTTTTCATGTAGTCCAGGGAGGTACGTCTCAGGTCATTCACGCCGGCATGGACAATGACGGAGTCATATTTGTACGTGCTTTTGAGTGACCTGAGTGCATGTGTTATATGGCGGATCCTAGCCCCCGATAAGCAGCTTACCATTACCCTCTCCTTGTTCAGCCTGGTAAGTGGAACGTCAGTGTGTCTGACTATAGAGTCACCTATCACTAGTGTATCAGGCATAGTGTTTGGCCTTAAGGGCTGTGATTTATTGACACACCGATTTATTGAAGTATGTGTTGCATGTGTTATGTTTTGAGGTGGTGGATTTTTGGGTGTCTGCTTTGGGAGCCTCTGTTGTTTTGGTAAGTTTTTTATTAGAGCCTCCGAGTATGTCTTTGTGTTATTATGTGTTTGATTTGCAGTTGGGGTAGGTCTATGTGTGACTGGGTTTGTTGTGTGTGTGGTTACCTTCTCCTCCTGTCTGGTCTTGCCAGTCCTGAGTTGAGAGAGTTCAGCCACCAGTTTGGCTATATAGTTGCATCTCTCACATGTATTTGTGTTTGTTGGGAGGAAGAGAGGGTTGTCTGTATACATGAGACAATTATAGCATTGTCTCAAGATTCGCAGATTAACCAGCTGAACAGGAGAAGATGCTAGTAATCTACCACTCGACATGCTAGAATATTATAAGAGAGTGCTGTGCCTTTAAGGGAAGTGGGTATTCACAGGGGTGGTAGGTGGATGTAGTGCTACTTTAGTTTGAGAGTGCTTACTTAGAAGAGAAGTTTTGAGAACAAGTGCTAGGCTTGTAATATAACGAGTAGACTGGTTATTCTAAGAGTAGAGCTTTCTAAGGGAAAATTTCAAGAGCAGACTTGGCGGAGCCAGAAAAAGTTTAACCCTGTTTAACCGGCGCTGCGCTATGTGCACAATTGTGCCAAGCCGCGCAAATGCGGATTTTAAACAGGGAACTTCAAAAGAGCTAGAAATGGTCCAAAACAACCAATTACTACAGCTCTTGTGCTGAGGTCACTCCTTCAGGGACAGATAGGCTGCTCAAGGCTCCCCACTCCCACTGGTGAGCAAAGAAACTTCCTTCTATCCAAGTAAGGTAATGGACAACACAGGAACTACACCACAGCCCAGAATACAGCAAAGCCTGTAAACTGGTCTAAACTAGTCGAGGAGAGGCAGGAAAACAAGGATTATTTTTTTTTTTTTGTTTTTCAGATAGAAAGCACACAGAAATACAGAAAACAGTAATAAATCAGTTACACAGGCTAGCACACTTTAGTGGGCAGCCTCAACAGTTAAATTAAACAAACAAACAACAAACTTTCAACCAATTTTCGACCAGGTATAATTTTAAGTGCAGATATTATATAATGCAGCAAACAGTTAAAAAAAACAGTTTAAGCTTGTTCAAAATAAGCAAGAGAAGGTATTTCAAGTAAAAAAACAGAAAAAATACTTAAATCAGGAAAGTAGTCGCTTTTCTCAGTTCTCTGTAGCTAGGACCACTCTGCAGGACCAAGACTAACAGGACTTTAAGGGAGAGAGTCAGAGAACACCTATATGCCATATGCAGAGAAGATGAGTGTAATGCCCTAGCGAAACACACTATAAGCCATGATTTAACCCATAGGTTTAGCTTTATGGCCATAGAACTTATTAAAATGAATGCTAAGCTAGGAAACATCAAGAATCATACAGAAAAGGAAGGGAACAAATGGATCTTGAGGTATCAGGTAGACAAAGGGCATGGCCTGAATGAAAAAGTGAGTTTGAAGCCCTTTTTAAGGGATAGGCCAGTAAATCGCTAATGATTAATATTCTACATATGATATTTCAAGAACATGCTTTTTGTTGGGGGAGGATACACCAAGATGCATATGCTAATCAATGAAGTTTTTAAGTAAATCTTATATGATAGTTGTCTTGTGTATATTCAGCTTGTTGCACATTACTTCATCACCTGTGCATATCTATACAGAGTGTGAAAGTGAATATGCTCCTTATTTTTAGGTTGATATACATATTTAAATATGTCCACAAGATGTCTTTGCAACACTGTTTTTAACAGCAGTTTTAACATATTGTCATACTGCCATCTAGTGTTTTCCTATTTTGATTATTGCTTTTTAAAGAGATGCATATTTATATATTTTAGAGTTTTTAAATACATATTAGATATCAAATATTTTATGTTATATGTTTGTATACATTGTTTTAAAGGGACTTGTTTTAATACATCTTATAGAGATGCATATATGGTAGTTAAGAGCGTTTTTTTCTATTGGGGATAGATACACCAAGATGTGAATGTTGTTTAATGTAATTTTTAAGTAAGTCTTTTAAGATAGTTGTTTCTATATATATCTAGCTTGCCACACATTATTTTATTACCTGCATACATAAAGCTTACACATTCATATGAAAGTGAATTAGTTCCTCATGTTAGGGTTAGTATACATAGTTGTTGATATGTCCGTAGGATGCTTCTGTACACTATTTCTAACCGCAGTTTTAAAAATTTTGATATAGATTTATATATATATATATATATATATATATATATCTTTTTTATATATTTTTCTATTGCCATCTAGTGTTTTTGTCTAGAATCTGTTTAAATATATGCATATTTATATATAGTTGTTGTTGTGTCTTTCGGCTTTTTCCTAGTTAGGGGTCGCCACAGCAGAACTCCGGTCCGCTATGATTGGCAGTTGATTTTTACGTGCCGAGTTACCAGCCCTGATGCACAACCTTCAAAGAAGGTACTCCCATTCACACATGTCTCCACGCAGAAGACGCTCTAGCTGAGAATCGAACTGGACAGCGTCTTACTGTGAGGCGACAGCACTACTGCAGCACCACTTGTTTTTAAATACACACAACGTTTTGTGTTATAAATATATAGATTGTTTTTAAAGTGATGAAGTTTAGTATATCTCCTAGAATAGGAATAGATATATTTGTGATAAGAAGTTGCTGTAAGCACCACCAGAAACCTTTTATTTTGGTTGGGTATTGCTTACATATATATTTTTATACATTCTGTCATTGGCCAGTTGGACTAATTAACTGTTATTTAAAATGGCAAGTTAGTTTTTTTATTCATTAAGTCTGAAGAAGCATTCTGTGCAACGCGAAGGTGCTCACTGTTTGGTCTGGTTCTACAATTAAAGAATTTCTTTGTACCCTAGCCTATGGTGTGCCTTTGGATTTACTTCTGATTCACACCCTATACTGCTTATGCCTGTGATTTCTATCCCCTATGTCCTCCTGCTCCTCATCTGATACCTGTGGGATGTCCTCTTTGGATATTTGGGGTTCTTGGGGCAGTTCACCTACACCTGCAACTGGAAGACCACCATGTGCTCTGGTTAGCATGCTGCAGAGCGTGGCATACACCATTATCATCTGTGCTGCCTTGTGAGATGTGTATTGCAGTGCACCCCCAGCTGAGTCCAGAGATCTGAACAGAGCTTTCAAGTACATCAATCACACAATCTATGGCATTTCTGGTGGTGTTCCCTCCTGTGCAGGGTTTGATGGTTCATGGTGCTGAGTCTTTAGCCACAGCTGAAGTCATCTGTAGTTGGGAATAAAACACTATTGGTCATAATGGCTATTGTTGAGAGGGGTATCCTTAACTTGCATCCTAGCTGTGTTCCTGTATTTACACAGTAGCTGTCCCTCAGGTATTTCACCTTGCTGGAATGCAGCCCTGAGTCCACTTTCCCTCCAAATGGCAGTATCACTGACATGATGTTTGTTATGCTGCCATCTGCTGCACACATAACTTGGCACTTGATGGATGGCCATCCCTTTCTGTTTATGTATCGGTCTGCTTCTGGATGCACTAGCATTTTGAGAGGTATGTGTGTGCAATCTATTGCACCAAATAGATGTGGGAAGTTTGCAGTGTTATAGAGCTGGTGCATTACAGTTCTCCACTTCATGGGTGTGGATGGAAAGTATATGCACTCATCATCCTTGCTGCACATTGCTTTCAGGAATTTTGCCAGGATTCAGCTGGCAGCTGTCTGTAATACTCCCACAGCAGCCCCCATGTGTGTCTGGAATGTTCCAGATGCAAGTACACCCAGGCTGAGACACACTTTGGTATCAACAGGAAAGGGTTTCCTTGTAGGATCTGTCTGTACAAACATATGTGGGGTACACATGTTTCAGACAGCCTGCCCCAATCGTCTGTCTAGCTGGTATCTGTCAATTATGTGCTGGTGTGACAACTGGTTTAGTTGCAGCCTTGCTCTGACTCTAGCTAGCTGCCTTCTGGGATGCACAACCACAGCCTTATTTATGGCTTGCATCACTGCAGCCTGTTGCAGTATGTTAACAACAGGTTGTATTTTTATATATTTTTCCTAGTTTTGCTATGGATTTCCTCATACTCCATAGTATGCACTTGAACTCCTTGGCATCTGGATAGTATATGCCGAGGATTTTAGAAACTGAGTCAGTGTGGCTTTTTTTTTGTACTTGAGTTGCATTGTATATGCACAATGTGTTTTGGGATCAGATTGGCATGCCTGGAATCCCTAATTATCCTTCACTGAATATTTAAGTACTCAGTCTACCTTCAGCATGACTTCAGGTATCATACCTACATCAGGTGCGCTGAAGTCTTCCTTCCACATACTGTACTGTCTGAAAATAGTTTCTGCAAACTTTACAGAATCTAGACCACTGTAGACATTCTTGTTCTGATTTTAAGCATTGGCATTCCCTTTCTTGCCATACCTCAACCTGAATACCATCAGAGCCTGGTAATGCCCCCCCCCCTGCATTTGCCTCTTGATTGGATTCTTCACTTCCTCCAAAGTAATTGCCTTAGTGAGCCCTGTTTCCTCTTCCTTAGTGATTTGAGGCATTTGAATATGATCGAAAATGGCATCTGTCCTTTGTTCTCATCCATTTACTAGCTCCTCTTCTTTGTATAAAGGGGACAAATATCTCCAAGACACCTGTAAGATTTTTTCAGTATCTCTAGTTAAATTGCCTGATGAGGCAACTCTTATGTTATGTATATACAGATTGCCTTTTGTTCTCTTAACCTTTATGCTAATAGCTTTATTGACATAATTTGTATTAAAGTGGACAAGATTCAACAGCACTCTTCTGTATTCATTTAAATATAATAGGTATTCTTCAAGCTCCTCTTTCGTCCTACTCAGTTGATCTTTATCTTCTTCTGTCAATCTATCCACTTTATCTTGTAACTTCTTGACAACCTTCACCAGCTCATTCTTAAAGGTATTCCACTTATTATCCAAATTCTCCTTTTCAACCAGTAGAAAACTTAACTGCCTCTTCATCCAGTCCTTGACCTCATGGCTAAACTCCTTATATATAAAGTGCACAGGGAACATCCACTGTCAATCTACCTTTCCTACTTATGATGGAGATAATTCCACTATGATAAATGCATGGTCTACGAGTGTGAGAGGATGTGCATAACTATTTCTTTTCCAAACTGTGATGGTCTAAGCTTATATAAAATCTATCCAGTCTGGAGTGTGTCTTATATCTGGGAGAGAAATGTTTAAATTATCGGCAGCCCCTACTCCATCTTTGACATTGTCTAAACCAAAAACCCTACAAAGTCTAATTAAATATTTTTCTTCACTCATTACACATTCTCTCCTTGACCTCCTTGTCACATTTTCATTGTGGCATATCATATTCCAATCCCCCCACTCTTAGTATATATTGATGGTAAGTAATGGCTTCAGTCATAATTACTCTTAACGTCTTTACTTTTGTTCCAGTGGTTGACTATACACTAACCATAGTTAAGCTTCTCCCCAGCCCATCTCCTCTTATTAGAAGATACCACCCCAGTGGATCTGCCCTTTCTTTCTGTATTCATATAGGTGTCCTCCTTTTAATCCATATAACCACCCCTCTTTTTCTTGTACCTTCAAACTGTGAACTAAATCCCTCACCCTATTTTTTTTCAGCATCTCAGTATGTTCATTGAATTCAAATGTGTTTCCTGGAACATGGAAACATATACTACAATTTTAGCCACTTCATATAGAACTTTTAGCCACTTCATATAGAAATTAAAGGTAAGGTAATGGAACTGAAGCAGTAAATACTGCCACAGTTAGCAGACCAAGGGGACAAAGGGTGAATGATCCCTGAAAGCATGACTGAAATGCTGTCATGAAATGATAACTCCCAGAACACCACTAGACAATGGGTAACATTAGTGCCAACCCTCACTTAAAAAGTATTAGGAAGTGCTTTTGTCTGAGGACCCTACTTGTTGTTCAGCCAACAAACTAAGCTTAAGGATTATAAGGAATGACAGAACATTAACCAAATAATAATACTGGCATTGCTAATTAATTGGAAGCCAATGAAATATAAATGTTTTACAGTCTTCTAGCTTCCACCACACTATACTTTTTTCGATATATAACATAATTAGGGATTATCCCTGAGAGCCACTATACAAATTGATTTAATTTAGCATTCATCAGCAAAAAAGAAATAAAAGACTAAATCACTAAACCTTTGCAAAAATGAATGGACGCTTAGACTACTGCACAACTAAAACCACTGACTGCAAGTAGAAAATGAAAAATAATAAGAACCAATTTGAGCAACTCTTTTTAATGCTATGCATAAAGTCTCACCCGAAGGGATACTGTACTGGTAGCAGGACAGGCGGCAATTAGGGAAACATGAAAAACCAAACGCAGAAGTAAGGAAATCAAATCTTGCCAGCCAGTCCTCTGAGTTTGACAGAATATGCTCCATTTCTGGGATTAACTACACTAACAGGTATGAAATGCCTATGACACACACACAAATGGAGGCCACAACCTCAGGAACAACATTGTCTGTACACAAACAGGTGTTGTGCAAACTGTTTAAAGTGTCATTCAAGCTCACTTCTTATATTTTTGAATATAGATGCTAAACACTGAACGTCCATGTTACTTTAAATAAACTGTGAACTAAACTCTTTCATTTGTTAAAGTATACTAAGCCAGTCTTTAAAGTAATACATCTTCGTGACACATGGGTTAGGATAAAAAGGTTCATATTCAGATATGAACTTACTTAGGAGTTTATATGCAAATTGAAGCTGTTTGTTTGTTTCTTTGTTTCAAAAGGGTGGAAAGAATGAAAAACACTTCATAATATGCAGAATCTTGTGTGTTGTCTGTTCTTTAATATTGTGTTTATTTTATATTAACACTTATGCATGTTTCCAGTTGTTAATCGTGGATGTTCATCAATGAATCCCCCACTGTGCTGCAGTGGGCTGAATATAATTTGCAATCCAAGTGGGAGTTTCTGCAGTTGTCACTCATCCTGTAGCCTTCTTAACATCTGCTGTGATGACTACAAGGCAACATGTCAAAACAGTAAGTAGCAAACAGAATTAAAACTGACTACCAAAATTAATGAATTTGCCATACACAACGACTTGTGCTACTAAAGGAATGCAATATGGGAATTAAAAACAATTCATCTTTAATGCAAAGCAAAACTTTATTAGCTGTTTACATACACAGTACTTTGCTTTTATTAAATGTTGATGTTAGACACAACTTTTATTAGATGTTTATGTTAGATTGTAAATTGCTTCATTGTGATATAACCTTGTGATTCTACAAAAAAGTAGCTATATTATCATAGCTGTAAATATACTTTTCCTAGTATTCTTACAAAGACTTTTAAGCTGCTTAAAAACAGTCAAATGCACATTTTCAAGGATACAGATTTTCCCCATTTTATTAAAATCTTCTTCTTCTTCTTCTTTCGGCTTTTCCCGGTTAGGGGTCGCCACAGCGGATCACCTTGTCCGCACATTGAATGGCAGTGGAGTTTTACGGTGTCGAGTTGCCAGCCCGGCACCCAACCTTCCACAGAAGGCACACTCACACGCACACCTAGGGCCAATTTAGAGTGTCCAATCCACCTGCAGCATGTCTTTGGGATGTGGGAGGAAACCGGAGCACCCGGAGGAAACCCACGCGACCACAGGGAGGACATGCAGACTCCGCACAGAAGGCACCCCAGCCAAGGATCGAACTGGAGAACCTCTTGCTGTGAGGCGGCAATGCTAACCACTGCACCACCGTGGCCGCCCCTCCCCATTTTATTAAAATAAAAATACTATAAAATAACCAGAATTTATCCCGAGTACTGAATCAAAATAATGTTTCATGGCATTTGGCATCTTGGGACAAGGCATTCACTCACTCATCATAACTTATATTTCTCTTGTACTTTTTACTTGTAAAACTGTCAACATTCTTTTCTTAAAATCTGTTTTAATTTTGCATTCACAAAGATTATAGTTAACTCGCAGTAACGAAAACCACATTTAATATTTGTTACACTTACTCATGAGTTTGACTCTTAGAACTTTAATTAATAAAATACATTTTTTTTATTTTTCAGTTGCCTTAGAACACTGTTACTGCGCAAACCGTGATATTTACTATGATAAAATTTTCCCAGCAATTTTGTAACATCCATTTTAAAACTAAATTTACATAATCTCAAGAAAATCACTACAGAAGACTCTGTAGAATGCATATATCCATCCATGTGTCATATAGCATTGTTTGCTACTGTAATACAATCTCAGTTATCTAAATAGTTGTAGCAATTAACTGAGAATTAATCCACACATATTAAATTTCAAACAGGCATACGCATGTGCGCACACACACACACACACACACACACACACACACACATTCAGAGAAAGCCCACTGCTTAGGCACTGCTAGAATCACAGAAGAGAAAAGACAATATTAGTACTATTTATGACTTGAACCCAGGACCTCCAGCATAATGTACTAGGACCGACAAAAGCCTTTGGATAGGTGGGGACCCAAATAAGAGCTAATTTTATTGTTTCACTTTTACGATTGTAACAGTGCCTAAGCAGAGTTATTTCTGTGTGTGTGTGTGTGTGTGTGTGTGTGTGTGTGTGTGTGTGTGTGTGTGTGTGTGTGTGTGTGTGTGTGTGTGTGTGTGTGTGTGTGTGTGTGTGTTTGAGTTTCCAAGCTCAGGAAAGTGTCAACATCAAAATGTCCAGAGGCTGTTCTTGGTGCAGCAGTAGTGATTGGCATACTTGATGTCTTGGGTCTTATTCCCAAATGACAGCTAATATAATCCTTTTACTCTCCTTGTTATTATTCAGATTGTGATTTTTTGCATTGGCAAAGAATTGAAGTGCAAGATAAAAGTTGTGGGAGCTTAGAAGAAGTGTAACTGAAATACTGGTATGTCTTTAAGGGGTCATCATATATCCCATAGACCTGTACTACAGAAGGTTTAAGGTATTATGGTAATGAAGACTCTAGTTCTGATGGGTCTTCTTGTAGCTTTTACTAAATGGTCCAAAATATATTACAAATACTTTTCCCTAAAGCTGAATATCCTGACAGAGACTGTTTTCTGGATTTGGTGATAGAGCCCAGGTTTTCTGACTTAAAAAAAAAAATTCATAACAGGTGGTGACCTTAAACATGGCCTCAAAAATCTGTTGTCGTATAGAAAATCCTCTGAAAAGACAAATGTCTTCCAGTTCATAGAGGTGCAATGGATCAATGATGCAGAGAAAAAAAAATGATTTTGTGGCAGTGCTTTCCTAGACATTTGCTTTGTTAAATCAGGTAGGCCCACGAGACACAACTGCCTCCTTTTAGAGGTGAATAATAACCATTTTTTGTTTGTGGAGTAACTTGCATGCAATCACAAGAATGCAAACGGACACTGAAAAATACAACCCTGTGTTAAGAGAGGATGATTTTTAGTATGGCCTGCATTAAAGACCAATTCATCAGTCAGTGCAAAACAACCTTACCGAAATTTCTACAAGAAGTTTGTGTAGTAAACCAGAATTCAGTGCAATAAAAACTTTTTACCCACAGTTAAAGTGCTAAAGTGCTAGCAAAACCATACCTGTCATTGAATCCATAAAGGGCATGATGATATAATTAGTACGGGATGTTATTATACTATTATTATGGGACAACCCCACGCTGATGAAGCTTCTGCATGACAAGTCAAACAGTACCAGAAATACAAGGTCTGGGGACCTGAATTTTGCCTGTGACCTAAACAGAAAATGCTAGAGAGACAGATATGTGTCTCAGAGACTGCTCCTCTTATGGAACAGGCTCCCCATCCATGTGAAGTTGAGTTTGTCTATTACCCAGTTTAAGTGCAACCTAGATTAGTGAATGGGCAAAAGGAAATTTACACCAGGCCTGGCATCCATGTCCCTGATGGACAGAGGTAGTTTAGAAATGCCTGGACCTCAATATCCTATTTGGATACAAGGCATCATTATTGTTTCAAGAAAACTTGGCTAGGTTTAGAAAGGCCCCCTGGGTTGTTAGCCTAGTAACAATCCATGAATCTATTTATGAATCTATGAAAACATAGGTATTTCCTACAGAGTAAAAGAAAAAAGTATGCAATGTACTATCATTTCGGTCCCACCAATGAGCGTGTAACGGCTCAATAAATCCACGAAAAGCAGAGTTACACTCACAGTTTAATGTATGGTAACACGAAACACACCATCAACGACAGCAAAACGAACTGCAGGATCCATATAAGTGCGTAGCACCATACAGAAGCCTACTACATCAAACGAGACAGTGCATAACAAAAAGTAACGCTAAAAGCAAAACAAGTTAAGCGCTTTCAACCAAATCTATGGTCTTCATCAGAACTAACGGTAAACACATTGAAAAACTAATTTTATAGATTCTTTGGCGCCAAAAACAACTGATTAAGATTTAAAGATACATTTCACTTCCTCTATGTGAAACATAAACAAGCCAAATGAAAACATTCATCTTTAAAAAATTCATCTTTAAAAAATACTCTACATTAAAAATACGTCCTATAGAGAGCTTACAGATCATTGTGTATTGCACAAGTAACATGTCAAAATATACACAAACTAATTACTAACTATGCATGTGTGTTACAATAAAATATGAATAAATATATGAATAAGAATAAATAATGAATGTGGAAGCTTCTATAATCAAAATATCTAACTCTCATGTAATTTATTAATTGGTGATTATACTGATGTACTAAAATATATGAATTATAAGCTAAATACATTAAGAAAAATCTAAGTGAAGAATGTGTATGATCATTAAATACTTTAATGTAAATATATTGTCTACGACTAGTATGACTTAAAAATATTAGTAAAAAATGTGTATGTGTAAGTATAATAGAGGTTGAAAATTTATTATAAAAAATATATTCTTAAAAATATGTTAAAAATTCTGTTTAAAAAATTCTGTTTAAAAATTCTGTTGAGAAATTCTATAGGAAATTCTATTAATAAGTATTGTTAAAAAAATCTATTAATAAACTCTATTGAAAGATAGACACATAATAATCAAATATGAAGGTCGTGACCAGAGTGTTGCATCGTAAATCTATATTGTGAACAATAATTCATGTATGATAAATATAAAGTATGATTAATATGAAGGCTATAATGCTTAATAAACTATGTTAGTTAATCATAAATAATAAATAAATAAATATAAAATATTAAATAATAATAATTAAATGAGTAAGGATTTAATAGAAATACACTCGTTCAAGCCTGGTGGATTAGTTGCATCGAGATACAGTTGCCACCAAGTTTCTTTGAAGGCTATTAAACTTTTAATGTTGCCTCCTCTCGGGTCATTCGGAATAACCTCTAAAATACTAAATTTAAACGTGTGTTGTGTTCCCTTTGCCTGTATGTGTCTATATAAAGCATTATTGATATCTTTAGTCTTAATGCAATACATGTGATCATAAATGCGCTTCTTCAAATAACGCTCAGTTCTTCCTATATAAAATGCGGGACACACATCACACTTGGCCAGGTATATGACCTGTTTGGTATTGCAATTACCTGGTTGACTAACAATGATACTGTTATGTCCATTTTTGAGATGTATCTTATTTGCGCCGGACATATATTTACAGTAATTGCAACAACCACACTTTCTACAAATAGTCTTTCTAGAGTGATTAAAACCCAAACGTTTGGTGTAATGTTGTTGTTCTAATAACTTCTTTAAATTGCAGCCCATCCTATGAACAAAGTTGGGTTTAGTACCTAATATGTCAACTAACATCTGATCGTTGCTTATCAGGTACCAAAATTTACATATAATTCTTTTAATGTTATCCACACCTACACAATAGGGTATTATGCATGCACGTTTGAAGCTAGGGTTGACTCCACATTCTTTGAGGATGGGTGTATTTTGAACAATACCTGATCCCAGTAATGGTTTGTATTTAATGCCTCTTTGGCTTATGACATAAGAGATCACTTCCTGCATCATGTCTAGGGGATAGCCTCTTTGACCAAAAAATTTTTGAATTAAGGTTAATTCCTTATACATGTCTTCCTCGTCAGAGACCATTCTGACAGCTCGAATAACTTGGCCTTTGAATACATTATATTTAACCTTGGGGGGGTGGTGACTTGAAAAATCCAAATAATTGTTGGAGAAGGTCTGTTTCCTGTGAATTTGAGAGTATATTTTCCCATTGTCGTTGACAATGTAAGTGTCAAGGTATGGTAATCCCTTAGTATTGTGTGTGAAGGTGAATTTCAAAAAATTACTGCTTCCTTTAATGAAATCCATAAATTCTAGTAGTAATCCTTCGGTGGCCTGCCAAATAATGTAAATATCGTCCAAAAACCTAGAATAATATCGGACGTATTGAAAATATTTGGATGGAAACAACACATTGTCTTCCCAATTTAACATGACTAAATTGGCGTAAATGGGGGCACACGCTGCCTTGCTGTATCATTTTCAAACTTTTTTACGATGTCACATTCTACTTTGGATACCACCGGCGTGGGAATCGTGAAGACACCCGAGTATGAGTTACTCACATCAGGTACGGATAACAATAATGCCTTGGATAATACTGACAATCCTGTTGATTTAAGAGTTGAACTCTGCGTTTTAAAAGACGAAGTCAAACAGTTGACTTCACTTGTGCACAAACTGCTTGCAAGTGGTTCTACTTGTCAGACTCAATTGCTTGCAAGTGGTTCTACTTGTCAGACTCATGGCTCTATGTTACAGGACACAGAAGCTTACCATCAAACGGGTAATATCAATAGTGCACCACCAATCAATGTTAAAGTACAGGCGTCTAAAAACAAATTTGTGAACGATCCTAAAATGAGACAGAAAGTTACTAACACACTGCGCAAGTCATGTGAAGCGAGTGGTTCTAATTCGGACAATGATGCCGATCAGTCTGATGGTTCAGATATCCCTAATGGTCAAAGATCACGACATGGCAGTCGTAATAAGGGACTGGACATTTCGATCCCTCTGTCCAGTAGCAACATCAACATTTCTGACTTTACTTTCGATTTTTCTCCATATTGTCATGATTTGGAGGCCAAACGAATAGGGACTAAACCGAAAAGACTGCCTCCGAACAAAACTTACTCTGCAGTTGTCGAACTTCCTTATACACAAAAGACTATTGGTTCAGCTATGACTACAAAATCTGGGTTACGCAAGGAGGGACTAATTGATAAATTTAACCGTTTTAATCAATTTCTCACTTTTGATTTTGAAGTTAATAATGAGAATGATGTTGATAAAGTGTTACATACACAGGAGAATAATAAAAGGGAGAATGGTAGTATAAAGTCAATGATATTTTCACTAGGTAAGAAATTAAAAACCATCAATGGTCTTAAAGTGGACAATATGTATTTACAAAAGTGTCTTGATTCTAAACTTGTCCCAAAGGGCTTAAGATTTTTTAAACTACCCCTTGGTATCGAATTAACAGATATGGGTAAAAATGAATTCAATACATTATTCGATGAATGTGGTTTTAAATACATTAAGTTACTTATGAAATTCTATGATGAAAGATTAAGCAAGTTGATTCAAGAAGTAGATGACTTAAATACAACGATAGTAAATGACTTATTATTTAATGATTGGGAAAAATTATATAATAAACAATTTATAGAAGCTGAGAAATGGGCCTTAACTTTGTGTACACGTAAGAAAGATAAAATGATTAGGGACAAAATTCAATATCAACAACAAGTGGCCTATGTGTGGCCTAAGAAACGTAATACTCCTACCAATGACCGACATAATAATATGTCATTTAGAGGTCAGGATGGTAGTAATGATGGAGGGGTACATCATGTTGCGTATGATTATGATGAATTCAATACACAGGGTTTTCAAAAATACCCAAGAACCAAGAATCCACCATATCACAGGATGTATCAAAAACAGCATATGAGGGGGCATACTTAGTGGAGGGAGTACCCCTAGCAGAGACCAATGCTAGTCCCATCAGTGACGATACATATTTTGATAGTATTGATGGAGGAAATACTTTAGACAATAATGAAATAACAATCGTTGACAATATACATACTTATAACAATTTTAACATCTTTAATTATTCCAAATTAAGTATTGATAAGGCACATTTTTTGTTATTTGAGAAAGGTATGAAATTTATTCCCAATCCGGGTTTCAAACTCACTGATGTTTTAATAGATTTCAAGAAATTCATAAGGAAAATTAATTTAGAAGTTTTTTATAAAGACAGTATTCCACTCAGAGCGAATGAAGGGGGCGACAGTATATGTCAATCTCTTGTTATAAAGAGTAAATTCACTCCACCTAATCATCCTACCATTGACACATTTGATAAGGTAGTGACCAGAGAAATCTATAATGAATACAACCACTTAAAATTTATGAAGGCACATCAAAATTTGACGAAAGAAGAGAGTAAGATATTGCAAACTTTAAAGGGGGATAGCTCTATTCGAATTATGAAGCCCGATAAAGGGGGAGGCATTGCCATATATGACAACTTTAATTATATACAAAAGATATATAACATCTTACATTTTTCTGGCAACTATGCAGCTGTTTCCAAGAATGAATTACATATCGCATATCAAAGAATTGATTCGTATATTGAAGAATATTTGCTTGAGGCGAGAATTACTGAAGTTATATACAAGTTTATTAGAGTCAGCAATCCTACATTAGCTACCATGGTGGGTATCCCAAAGATCCATAAGGATACCAAAGACCCACCCCTGAGACCCATTGTTTCAGGTAGCTATTCTAAAACCTTCAACATAGGTAAATTTATTGACACGATACTTAAAAATGTTTACACCTTTATACCACACATGGTTAAGGACTCTTGGTGTTTTTTATCCCAGTTCCCAGTAAAGGAGTTAGACATTAGCAAACCATATATTATAGTCACCATTGATGTGGTCGATCTCTTTTCGTGTATACCTAAGGATGAAGGTTTACAAGCTTTTACTAACAGCTTGACCAAACATACTGACTTGGAATGGGATTCCATATGTTTGATTGCTGAACTAATGGCTATAGTATTAGACAATAATTTTATTTACTTCGAAGGTGAGATTTTCAGACAGACAAAGGGAGTGGCAATGGGGGCAGCGTGTGCCCCCATTTACGCCAATTTAGTCATGTTAAATTGGGAAGACAATGTGTTGTTTCCATCCAAATATTTTCAATACGTCCGATATTATTCTAGGTTTTTGGACGATATTTACATTATTTGGCAGGCCACCGAAGGATTACTACTAGAATTTATGGATTTCATTAAAGGAAGCAGTAATTTTTTGAAATTCACCTTCACACACAATACTAAGGGATTACCATACCTTGACACTTACATTGTCAACGACAATGGGAAAATATACTCTCAAATTCACAGGAAACAGACCTTCTCCAACAATTATTTGGATTTTTCAAGTCACCACCCCCCCAAGGTTAAATATAATGTATTCAAAGGCCAAGTTATTCGAGCTGTCAGAATGGTCTCTGACGAGGAAGACATGTATAAGGAATTAACCTTAATTCAAAAATTTTTTGGTCAAAGAGGCTATCCCCTAGACATGATGCAGGAAGTGATCTCTTATGTCATAAGCCAAAGAGGCATTAAATACAAACCATTACTGGGATCAGGTATTGTTCAAAATACACCCATCCTCAAAGAATGTGGAGTCAACCCTAGCTTCAAACGTGCATGCATAATACCCTATTGTGTAGGTGTGGATAACATTAAAAGAATTATATGTAAATTTTGGTACCTGCTAAGCAACGATCAGATGTTAGTTGACATATTAGGTACTAAACCCAACTTTGTTCATAGGATGGGCTGCAATTTAGAGAAGTTATTAGAACAACAACATTACACCAAACGTTTGGGTTTTAATCACTCTAGAAAGACTATTTGTAGAAAGTGTGGTTGTTGCAATTACTGTAAATATATGTCCAGCGCAAATAAGATACATCTCAAAAATGGACATAACAGTATCATTGTTAGTCAACCAGGTAATTGCAATACCAAACAGGTCATATACCTGGCCAAGTGTGATGTGTGTCCCGCATTTTATATAGGAAGAACTGAGCGTTATTTGAAGAAGCGCATTTATGATCACATGTATTGCATTAAGACTAAAGATATCAATAATGCTTTATATAGACACATACAGGCAAAGGGAACACAACACACGTTTAAATTTAGTATTTTAGAGGTTATTCCGAATGACCTGAGAGGAGGCAACATTAAAAGTTTAATAGCCTTCAAAGAAACTTGGTGGCAACTGTATCTCGATGCAACTAATCCACCAGGCTTGAACGAGTGTATTTCTATTAAATCCTTGCTCATTTAATTATTATTATTTAATATTTTATATTTATTTATTTATTATTTATGATTAACTAACATAGTTTATTAAGCATTATAGCCTTCATATTAATCATACTTTATATTTATCATACATGAATTATTGTTCACAATATAGATTTACGATGCAACACTCTGGTCACGACCTTCATATTTGATTATTATGTGTCTATCTTTCAATAGAGTTTATTAATAGATTTTTTTAACAATACTTATTAATAGAATTTCCTATAGAATTTCTCAACAGAATTTTTAAACAGAATTTTTTAAACAGAATTTTTAACATATTTTTAAGAATATATTTTTTATAATAAATTTTCAACCTCTATTATACTTACACATACACATTTTTTACTAATATTTTTAAGTCATACTAGTCGTAGACAATTTACATTAAAGTATTTAATGATCATACACATTCTTCACTTAGATTTTTCTTAATGTATTTAGCTTATAATTCATATATTTTAGTACATCAGTATAATCACCAATTAATAAATTACATGAGAGTTAGATATTTTGATTATAGAAGCTTCCACATTCATTATTTATTCTTATTCATATATTTATTCATATTTTATTGTAACACACATGCATAGTTAGTAATTAGTTTGTGTATATTTTGACATGTTACTTGTGCAATACACAATGATCTGTAAGCTCTCTATAGGACGTATTTTTAATGTAGAGTATTTTTTAAAGATGAATTTTTTAAAGATGAATGTTTTCATTTGGCTTGTTTATGTTTCACATAGAGGAAGTGAAATGTATCTTTAAATCTTAATCAGTTGTTTTTGGCGCCAAAGAATCTATAAAATGAGTTTTTCAATGTGTTTACCGTTAGTTCTAATGAAGAACATAGATTTGGTTGAAAGCGCTTAACTTGTTTTGCTTTTAGCGTTACTTTTTGTTATGCACTGTCTCGTTTGATGTAGTAGGCTTCTGTATGGTGCTACGCACTTATATGGATCCTGCAGTTCGTTTTGCTGTCGTTGATGGTGTGTTTTGTGTTACCATACATTAAACTGTGAGTGTAACTCTGCTTTTCGTGGATTTATTGAGCCGTTACACGCTCATTGGTGGGACCGAAGTTTTGCCTTGCTGTATCATTTTCAAACTTTTTTACAATGTATTATCATTTAGCATGTGCAGTCTGAGACACAAATGAAAACTGACATCTAAATGTCAATTATTGTCTGCCTACAACAGTGATACTACAGAACAAAATAAATGCAGACTAGGAAAATGAAATCAGTTAAAGAATGTGTAGTGTGGTTGTTATGTACAATCTTAAAAAACAGTGGGAAGTTCGTGGAGCTTGGCTACAGTCTTAGCTTCCCTTCATTGTCTGTGTAAAATTCATATTTTTTCCTCATGTCTGCAAACACTGATCTGACATGCATACCACAAGCCCAAGTTGTTATTTACAATGCAGAATATTGATCTACAAGAAACCAGCTAGCCTTTCGCTTGGTATCTTTCTCATTTATTTAATAATTGTGTATATAATAGTACAGTGATACATATTACAACATGGCTGATGTACTGAATGATATCAGGGAGTTAATGAGTGTACAATAAACATTGATTAGAATAACAATAACTGCTGAATGAATTACACTATAAATATAAGACTGCAATCAAAGTCAGGAAAAATGGAATATGTGATATGCAGGACATATTATGAATGACTCACTAATACAGCTGTATTAAAAATGTGGCAAAATGCCAGTTTATTTGGGTGTCATACCCTTATCTTTGCTCTTATGTATGTCCATTAAGCCATTCACTAAAGAATGGTGTAACATTCTGTAAAATGCACTACAACTGCAATGATATATTTAGTGGTAGTAATGGGGTACAGTGGTGTTGAGTACAGCCCTAATTGTGAAATTGACAAGAACTCCTGCAGTGTGCCCAAAAGGTTAAAACACTGACTGTCTAATGACTTTACTATTAAATAATGTAGCAGAGCATACATGTTGAACAGAAATATTTAAGAGGTTTTGGGTGAGATTCCTTGGAACATACATTTCAAATGTTCTCAAAGAAAAAAATAACCAGTCTGCCATCATCTAGTACTTTTATAGAGGCTTGAGGCACATGGGAAAGCTAATGAAAATGAACAGAAAGGATCAATTAGACTATGGATATTAAGCAATATATGGCTCCTGTTGTTAAACCAATTACTGGTCATACTGTGCCTAAATTTGAAGTTAACTCCTGCATTGTGTTTGCTTCACTGGGTAACATTTTTTTAGAAATTGTACTTGCATGAATAAATATACACAGGAGATGGTGATTCATTGTTAAAAATGTAATAATGACATCAAACCATGGAGCTTATTCAAAATATTATTTTCAAATAATGATAATTTCTAATCTTGGCCTACAATTTTACTCACATATTAATTTCCCCATTTAGCTAATGTAACTTGTGCATGACAAACTAATAAGTACTAATAAGATGAGAATTTTATATAATCTGTGTTTTTTTTTTATTTTTCAGGTAACAGTAGCAGTACAACAGATTTAGCAGGTAGGTTCATTCACTTTTATGAAACTAGATAGGATGAGTTTTGATGAATTGTTTTATTAAACATTGTTGAATAGATATGTGTAGTTCATGGATCGCCATGATTATGCTCCAATAATGGATAAATTACTTGGTGGTTTGGTGCTACTCTAGTACAAGAACTGAAATTAACAGCACGTCGGATGATGCTTAACAATTGTTATGCACCCTCTATGTGCAGGATTGTGTCTGACACTAAAAGCTGAAAAAGACAGCTAGTAAACAGCAGCAGGAGGACATGAAATGGATTCATTTCAACATTTCTGCCTGCTGACTGCTACATTACAGGCAGTATTTTGAATTAAATTGATTTCCTTTGAAAGGATTATGTAAGGTCATCAATCACTTCCTCACTCCTTTACTGGCTTACAAAGCCAACCCAACACATTGCATTATTTATTTATTTATTTTTTTTATCTTACTTTTGTGCAATTAGTAGTACTTGGAGCAGATAAATCTCCAGGTAGTACAAGAAATTATAACTAGATCTCTGATCATGACAAGGTGAATTTCTTGTTACCCATGTCTTAAACACATAACAGGCTCATTATCATAATCCTTTATATAATACAAGCCACACAAACTCTGTTATTCTAATATCTGTGACTAACAGCATTATCAACAAAAGTGGTCAAATTTAAGTGATTTTTAACTATGTGTTAAGCTCTAAGTACTGATTATGCATTCACATGATAAAACAATGAATTAGCCTTCACTAGGCTAGTCGCTGAATGTGATGCCCTCTTTGGCATGTATCTGTCCAGACACCTTCAACAACTAGAACGTCCACAGAGATATCTTACTAAAAGGATACAAAGACTAAACAACATGTCCTGCATGGACTGACTCAAAGCCCTGCCACTATATTCGGTATGCTAAGAGGTGACCTGTGTCTTGTGCACAAGGCATCCTCTGACCCAGTACTGATGGATTTACTGCACATCAACAAGTAAAATGGCATCAGAAATACTCAGTCTATGGATCTAAACCTGTTCTGGAACATAAACAGAATGGTTTACAGTGACAGGTATATCACACAGAGGATGCCACTGCTCTGGAACAGACTCCCCATCCACATGAAACAAAGTTAATCCCCGTTTATATTGAAGCATAGCTTGGGTCTAAGGATAGGAAGCACACCATTTTCCCCAGGACTGCTCCCTGTACTTCAAATGGACAGAAACAGCTCCTAAATGCTTTATCCTATGCATGGGTTCCCTCACATTATCCATGGTATGATGCTTATTATTCTCTTCAGGGGTGATATATAATTGGCAATCATAGGATAGGGAAGTGCAGTCTATAACCAAATAGGATGGGTTATTTTAAGCACAAAAAAGGAAACGGACTAGGCTTAAAATGGCTGACAAGGACAGCTAGCCTAGTACGTGCCTGTGAATCTATGAATCTATGAACAGATCTAAAGACACAGGGCAAAGGACGACAAAACTATGATTCTTCATTTCCAAAATAAGAATGTAACTCATCAAAATACATAAATCAGTCACCAATATAGAAAGAAAGAAGCATATAATCCATCTGATGTTTAATATTTGTTTAGGAATAGATAATTAAAAAGGTTGTCAGATGTTCAAACAAGTTTCACACTATTTGCAACATGCCAACACAGACTGAATGGTATCACAAACTGGCAGTCACATTAACAGAAACAATATACAGTAACTTAGTAAAGTGCAGAATATCAGGATATTTCCATACGTGTTTGTTTAAACATTTTGAAGTATGAAAAAAACATTTCTTGGGGAGCACACACTTGGTTTTACATTTACACACATGTATATTAATTTGTAATTTTTACTGTCTCTTTAATTTTTAATGAGTGATTACATCATGTAACATTTGATTTTCTGTATTTATTGGCTTGTTGGATGGATATTTTCATTTCTGATGAAGTTCAGTTGAGATTAAAGTGGACGAAAGTGCTAAGGTTGATGTTTAGTTCTTTTTGGTTCCGTGGTCTTCAGTTTATTTTGGATTTATTATTTTGTTGCTGTGGACATTCCAGACTAAATCTTGTTAACACTCATCTAATTCAGCATGAACAAACCACAGACCATTCTAACTGACCTCAGTTATGAAATGATAGAGAAGCAGACATGGCCAAAATGCAGCTAGCTGAGCTCACCGATGGAAGCTTCAAAGTGTTAAGACTTTGATTTTGTTTTAGTTTAGCACAGAGAGGTTGAAATATGAAGTCCACTGAAGATATTTATTCTTAAATGTATCAGTAAATGAATTTGCCTCATCAAGTATCAGTCAAAACAAATAATGAAAAATTATTTTCCATTAAATATTTATTCACCAAATATATATTGCTACTAAATTTGGATGACAATTTGGAGTTTTATTTATTCCTATATCATATAACATATCTTTCTATATTGCACAATTAGTTTTAGAAGCTGCCATTTATGGATACTAAATGAGACGTGATTATAATTAACGTAGCTATACTGCATTCTTTGAACATATTTTCTGTATCATCGTGTAATAGAAATTATTTTATGACACAGTTGGAAAATACTGTGGTGACTCGAGTAATGAGTTTATGAATCTTTTGTTGGGGTTTCAGATGTGTCTTGGGATCTTGACCCACCAAATATCACTCAAGACCTACTGTTCAGTACATGCATACCCTATTATTTAAATGATGCAGTTTATAATCAACTGTACCAGTCTAACTTACTTTGTGGCAGCAAAAAAAATGCTTTAGTGTGCGCTAATTCCTTTTGGTAGATTCTGTACTTAACTCAGTCGTGTTCTTTTTTCCTTTTTTTCTCAATGACATTTGGCAAAATAATGTCAACACTTCACTTATTCCACATATAGACAATAATGCACTACTGCACTCCTTGCCAGCTCTACTTGAATTATGAAACATACTTAATTCTGGACTCATTAGAAGTTTGAAATGGCTTTGTGGGAATTGCAGTAGTGTCACACACCAGTGAGAATAAAAATGTAATGTGTAATGGTAGTATAATCTTGAGCTAAACAATATGCCTCAGTAAGGTCCTGAGTAATGGTAGTATAATCTTGAGCTAAACAATATGCCTCAGTAAGGTCCTGTGTTATGGTAGTATAATCTTGAGCTAAACAATATGCCTCAGTAAGGTCCTGTGTAATGGTAGTATAATCTTGAGCTAAACAATATGCCTCAGTAAGGTCCTGAGTAATGGTAGTATAATCTTGAGCTAAAAGAATATGCCTCAGTAAGGTCCTGTGTAATGGTAGTATAATCTTGAGCTAAACAATATGCCTCAGTAAGGTCCTGTGTTATGGTAGTATAATCTTGAGCTAAACAATATGCCTCAGTAAGGTCCTGTGTAATGGTAGTATAATCTTGAGCTAAACAATATGCCTCAGTAAGGTCCTGTGTAATGGTAGTATAATCTTGAGCTAAAAGAATATGCCTCAGTAAGGTTCCGATTCATTTAATTGAAGTTTTGCCCTCCTTTAACTGTTTTGTGTTTTAAACAGCAAATGAACTACATAGTATGAAGCTTCTTCTGAGCTGTAATATCTGTTTCATTCCTGTGGCCAGGGCCGGTGTTAGCATTTTAGGGCCCCCCAGCAAATGTCAAGTTGGGGGCCCCCTAGGCACTTCCAGTATAAGTATCATTCTGTCAGTGCCACCCCTCCTAAGAAACCTTTTAGTTTGTGCTGCAAAGTTTTAGGAGTAGTACGTACAGACAGACCTGTAGCTACAAGCTCTTACATTACAACAGGCCTACATACCACACTATGTTGATCTGTCTAATAAAGGGGCACTTACAGTTACTGGTATTTAGTTGTAACAATGATTACATTGCAATAACTCTATGTACAGGTCTGGAATTAAATGAACTGATGACTAGGCCTACCATTTCAACAGCCTCCACCCCCCCCAGTCCTCTCCTATGACCCCCCCCTTTTTTTGGCTTCCCATACTATGGACATTACTTTTTTCTTCCTTTTCTCACATTTTGCCTTACTCTTAGCTTTTTCAAAAAGCCATAATTTTGTATATGCTCTGAAGTGCATTTTAAAGTTTTTTTTTCTTTTTACACAACCATTTCATGCAGTAATGGCTTGAACAAAAATTATGATTAAGGAAAGAAATTCACTGTTGCTGTTCAACTTTAGTTTTCCTTGCATCCTTTCAACACTCTTTCCTGAACAACACAGCACAGTAATAATCATTTAGGAAATAACTCAAATAACCAAGGGCCCAAGAAGCCGTAGGGTTACAGATGGTCTGCGATGCATTTTAGAGCATATTCTCAGCATTTTACTCCAATGGTGGCCTAAAGAAAAATCACGAAAAGAAAATAATTTCAGTCTTATTTTTTTTCTTTAAATTGCCTTAGTCATATATTTCAAGTGATGGCTGATATACATATACATAGCATGCTTCCTCATCTGTAACCCTCAAAGTCAGCCCCATGTATATGTGCCTGATGTATGATTGTGAGAATGATTTCAGTAATATATTCTATTTTGTTGGTCCTAGACAGTACACCACCCCTACACAAGCTATAGTAACCTTCTTTTTACACATCTGAGGTCTGTGAGAAAAGTATATAAACAATGACCACACTGTCCTCAGCTCAATCACAAGCTATAATGACTTCATGAGCACACCTCTAAGGTTTGACTGTAATGAAAATTAAAGTTGTAATAACCACACAATCCACAGCCCCCTTTAAAGTACAGCAGCTTTCTGTACACACACATTTGTGCAAGGCTGGTTTTAGAATGGCTGTGGTTGAAACCAAAGGCTTTTATCAGCTTTATCCTAAAATGGTCATATCTCAGCACTCCAAGTTAAACAGCTCAATCAGAAAATTGATATTTTTTTTCTTCTGATTTTTCTTCAACTAGCAACAGCTTTTGTGGGGGTCCCTACAGAGTCAAAGATGATTAAGGGAGCCCCCAATATCCATTTATACAGTCTGGTGAGTGGGGGACACAATGTTCTGTGATATATTTTAAGTCTTACTTTTGAAATTTAATTTCTTGTTCGGTACATTTTTTACTGATATCCAGAAGAATAATGTCCGTGTCCTGGCATTATTGGATGCATGCACATATAAAAATCAGTGATATTTTTTACATACACACATGGACACACACAAGCATAAGCCATAGTGGTACTAGTTTTGTACTTATTTCAGCAAATAGCAATACATTGTACAACACTGGTACTGCCACACCAGATCAGTAACTGCTGTTTAGCGGTCATCAAACAGCAGCAGGGGTAAGTCACTTATTTCCCTCATTGAGGAGTAATGCATATCCGTCACTGTCCCTGATTTCACATACCTGTCACTGGCCCTGATTTCAGACCTTCCCTGATTGTGTTCATACTTTTGATTTCTTCTTTGTAAAAAGTTTGATTTGCTGGTAAATATTTCAGGATTACAGTCAATTAATCTAGACATCTGAGTTTTATAATTATTGTCCAAAAATATGTGTTGATGAAAAAGGTGTTATTCTATTAATTTCTTAAGGAAATTAGAGTAATATTTAAAATGCAATCCTGATTCTGAGCCTTTATTCTATTATTTTTGAGATTACACTGAATTCTTAAGCAAAGAAATTGAGAGTTATAGTATCTGGTGTTCTGCTTGTATTTATAAAAATCCCTGAAAGAGAAAATCATCCTTGATGATCGGAAGTATCAGCTCTTCTTAAAATCCAAAATTTGCAGTGACATAAGTCACTCTGGGCTGCTGATCTCTCTAGTGCTTACTTTGCTCATGTTCATTATCAGCTTCATCCTAACAGGGTCATATCACAGCCCTGTTCAGGTTAAAGAGCATAATTAGTAAATTAATACATTTTTTTCTTCTACATTTTCCCCAACCAACAGCAGCTTTTGTGGGGCCCTCACACAGTCAAGGATGATTAAGGGGGCCCCCCTGCAACCACGGGTATAGCAGGGACCTAAAGCTGGCTATGTAGTTAGCTTTAGTGGAGAAAATGTCCAACAGCAGGGGTTAACTAAGCCAGGGGCACTATGTCACTGGTAAAATATTTAAATGGAATTCTGATGCCTGTTAGTTGACAAAACACTTAATACGACCAGAAATATCTTTGAATTTTAAAGGGGATATAAATAAGAGTTATTATCCATGTGGTTTATTAAGTATACAAGAATGCTGTACTAGCTTTTGTTGGTTTGACAGGCATGTTACAAAACATTAGGATAAGATAACTTGCTGTGGTTGGGGCCCCCAGGGAACAGGGGGCCCCCAGCGACCACAGGGTTCGCTGGTGCCTAAAGCCAGCTATGCCTGTGGCCAGGCAAAAACTGTGAGAATCACTCACTCCTGAAGTCCAGCAGCAAACAAGATGCATCATTCTGTCTTCTCTGCTATAGTTAAGTGAAGTTGTTCTTAACTTAGTATTTCAGACATGTGCTAGAATGATTGAAACAGCTGCTGCAGGGTGGCCAATCTTAAAGAATATTGACTGGAGACTCAATTAGCATGAGATGAAGGTGAGATCAGGCCAGAGGGAAATCAATCTTGTTGCTCAAGCTGAGTGAAGGAAATCATGACAGGAAGTAACAAAACAAGTAACCAAGGAGAAAGACGTGGGTGCATGTTGTAGTGCAAGTTGGCAACAGTGGCCTATCAGAACAGATAGCAGAGCTGATAGTGAGTAGGGCCAGGAAGGTGGCAGAAAATTTCCTAGTTAGAAGGTTGGAGGTAGCATAGAGGTGGCAGAGAATTTCCTAGCTGAAAGGTTGAAGGTAGCATATTCAAGAGTATTACTCATATTCAGTATTATTATGTAAGGGAAGGAGAGATCACTGAGTATAATGGTTGATTGCAGTAGATGACATGAAGGAAGGTACTGAGACTGGTAGAAAGCTGAGAAGAAATGCCTCATACAGACCAACTATTTGCCAGGAACAGGCTACATCTCAGTCCAGCAAAAGCACTCAGAGTTGGGCTGAAAATATTGATGGCCATGACTAAAGTAAAAATGAAAAGGAGTGCAGATATCCAAAAACTATGCAGATCATATCACAGGTATAAACAAGGGTGACTTAGTGTGTGGATGGACAGTGTGACTGTACAAAACAATGAGTCTAAGCAGGGATGCAGGAGGGGAAAATGGACATTACTTATTTCAACAAATGATAGACAAGAACCAGAGGGAAACGTAGAAGAAAGTGGCAGGCATAAGTTGTTTAAGGATAACTGACAGAAGAGATGGAGGATAGTGGTGATCTTCATAACAGAAGGCATCAAATTTGAGGTTAGAGGAGAAGAGAATACCAACTCATGAAGAGATAAGGCAACAATAAGAATCATAATCTAGAATAAGGATCCTACTTGTAATGGTAAAGAAAAGGGAGCACAATTTTCCAGGCCCAAAACACATCAAAGGAGAAGGATGAAACACTGGTGGAGTAAGGGTGTAACAGGAAGACAGTAGTACTTATAAGGGAGCTAAATCTACTAAGAGTAGGCTGGGTGAGTCCGAGATAACAGACAGAAAAAAGTGGAAGATGACTGAGGTCTTGGTCTAGGAAGGATTGGTTTGTGGACCATAAGACTTTCATTCAGCTAATTTGAGAATTTACCTGAAAACATGGCATGATGATTTAATGAAGGCAGCAGGTCAGGTATTTCCATCTGCTGATACAATTAGAGGAGAGTGATTATGCTACTGTGGTAGGAATGTGTGCTAAGAATTCCGAGATGCTGTTTGATTTCAGGGGCTAGATTAGAGTGAGCTGTGGAAGAAGGCCAAGGACGAGTTAGAAATCTGACTGCAAATCAAAAGGGTGAAATGGGAAAATGTCAGGTATAGGTTCATAGGTTCATAGGTTGGTACTAGGCTATTGGCCCTAGTGCCTATACAAGCCAAGCCATAACAATTCCCTGGCTATTTCTTCCCATACTATTTACTTCCCTGAAGTATGAAGTATTCAGAGTTATGGACAAGAGTCTGAGGAAATGAAAAATGCACCTCTATGTTTTATGGCAAAGGAAAGCACAACAAGAGATGGAAGAGATGGGTGGAGAGCTGGAGGAAGATTAGTATAAGGACATAAGCAAAAAGGTAAAAATGTGATAACACCAGAGCTACAAGTCAAAATGGAGTATTCAGAAAGGATCAAGAAAAAGAGCAAAGACATTTTAGATATATAGCAGTAAAGAAGATGTGAGAAACAGTTCATTTAGGTCAAGTGTGTATGAGTAGTTCACGGAAGATTGGCAAAAAGAAGTGTTGAATGAATTCTTAACCTCACTTATCACAAAGAGAGAGGTCTCATGCTGGGACAGAAGTAAGATGTAGGGAAAAGAGCAGTGGGAGATCAGCAAAATAGAGATGAAGTTAGTGGGAAGAGATCTACCTGGCCTAAGATGGCTAGGGGGTTAGCAATGAGAAGAATTACATTCCAGGAGCTTCACAGAGCTGACCATTGTGTTGGAAGATCCCCTGACGGAGTTCTACATCAAATCATTTACTAATGCTGATGAGTCACTTGACTGGGAGGTTGTACTAGATGGGAAACAAGAAAATCCAGAGAACAACATGATTAAAAATGAACAAAAAGGTCCAGAGACAAGGTTGTTTGCTTTTCCGTAGGACAGTAGTTGCCAGGACATCGACAAGCCTTGTATTCATGAGCAGAAGAACTGCCAGTCTAATATGATCCAGTTTTATGACTGGATTGCTTGTAAACAAGACAGGAAGTACAAAGACATCTCTATCTGGATTTATAGATTTTGCCTCAGTCTTTCATTGGTAGGTGCTAATAAAATTGTACAATTTGGGGTTAGATTTCTGCATGGATACATTGAAGGTCACAGCGGGCTGGTGTAAGAAAGGTGATGTTAAGTAGAAGGAACATGACAAATAGATTGCCTCATGGGTTGGTCTGTGTGACACATTCCTCACTATATTCATATCAAACATTTGAGGGAACACAAAACATGATCAACCAGTTTGCAGATGAAACAAAAGTAGATGCAGCATCTGAGTGTAGGAAAGAGTCTTAGGTGCAACTTGAAAAAGCTGACCAAATGGGCAGAAAGATGACAACTGAGGTTCAATGTAGACAAATGCAAAGTACTGTACTTGGGTCACTATAAAGTGCTAAGAAGCATAATTTGGGAAGGAATGGAGCAAGCACAAGAAAGATCTGGAACTACTTATCAAAACTCAAAACAAAAATGGGGGCTCAAGGAAACACGAGTTTTTCAATAAAAGATGGGAAACACATTAAAATACATAAGGCCTTACAGCTTTCGCAATATAGCTTTCTCAAATGTTAAAACCAGTTACTAGCAATACAAATCCTTATATACAAATTAAACACATGACATAGTCACATGACTTAAAAGTAATTTAAACACAACAAATACTCATCTTCTTTAACTTCTTATGTATTGCTCCACTTATATTTCTCTTATATCTCCACCTCTACTATTAGATTTTTAAGCAATAACCCATGAGTGGGTGTGTGTATATCAGGATTTACCCACGGTATGGTCTGATCACAAGGGTGATGCCTGAGTGATTAAACCAAGCAAACCATGGATAAATTCTGATATACACACAACCGTGAGTGGGTTATTGCTATTATACATTGATATTATTTAAGAAAGAAATTGCTTACCTTTCTTAATGTCTTTGTATAATGGCAATGCATTGTTCATCCACTTTCTTCCTTGTTTACTGATGTACTATGCATGAGTATGGGACTTGCGTCCCTATGCTTGCACAGTACATAAGTACTCTGCAGGAGAAGCAACAGAGAAAAGACAGTCTCTCTTACAGCTTTTTTTGTTGAGATTTCACAAGGAACAGTGCAGAAAGACAAGAAGAACCAGGTACATTTCTACTTCTATATTTTTGAGAACGTGCCAGATTTTTCTTCTGTTTTGTACTGTCCCACACCATATTCCATTAGAAAGTCCACCTGCTGAATGGTTCTTTAGTTGCTGGACTGTATTCTGTTGGAATATGTTTGGGCTGTCCAATAAGTGTGCTTGTTTTTGAATTCAAATGAGACATCATTGTATAATACCACTTGTAATACAACAAACCCAAACAGAACTACTTATCAAACCTGTAATGGAACACCTAGAACAGAATTAATGAGAATGCTGTGGCACTAGGTAGTAGACTGTTGGATGTATTCTTAGAAGTGCATACTCCAGAAGTAATGTTCACACACTGCAAGACTCTGGGCAGACCCAGTCTTGGATAGTGTGTCCTATTTAATAGGCTTTGTAAAGACGGGGATGTCTGACTGTTAGAAAAGTCCAGAGGAAAGTCACCAGATTGGTTTGTGGGATTGAGAGGAAAAATTATGATCAGACAGAGGAGCTGATGCTCCTCTTACAAGGGCTCTAAAGAGATGGAAAGGGGAAAAGCATATAGTATGAGGTTTCAAAGTCAAGTTGTGAAGATGTGAAAGGGTCAGCATAAACCGAAAGGACAGATGAGAGAAGGCCTAGGCACTCAATTGCTTGGTTCATCTACTCTTGGGAAGACTTTGTATTTACTTCTTCATGGATAGTAGAATGGAATATCAAGACTGGTAATCAAGCAGGAGCTACTAGAGGTATTCAAAGGGAAATTGATTAATAGAAAAAGGGTAATTTTGAAGGGAGGTGTGCTAGTAATAGGGCTGAATAAAAAAGCTAAATGTGTCATACAAAAGCAATTTAACATACGTCACCTCATTTGGTACTTAAGTATATTACAGTTTATTTGATTCCAAAGTCATCAATGTGTGGTAGAGTTAATTTAAATAGTTCTCCTGTGGTTATGTAGGATAATTTATTTTAGTAACACCAGTTTAGCACCAATTTTGACAGAGTTTTAATTAGTTTGTGAGAAGACAGCAGTCCTACAACATTATATCCATTTTTGTGCCGGCTTTTCAATCAGCCTACAAAAACAGACTCTAAGTATCAAGAATCTAACAACAAGATGCTGCCTTTAATTTTATTAAAGCTTTTCACTTTTTGTCATTCTTTGTATTGAGTCTGGTGACTACCTTTACATCTGACAGGTTCCAGAAATAGTTAAGCTCTGAGGCTGTCAATCACACATCAAGTCATGCAGAGTTGAACTTGCTTTCCCATGCAAATCCCATGTTAAATCCCACTCCTGAGGGTCACTACAGTGATTTTTTTCTGGTTTGCTTTCAAAGTACTGTAATTTAATGCTTCATAGTGTGATAAAAGCAAATGTAATAGTATATGGTTATACTATAGCAGTTATTGCTGACTGCATATTTATCATGCAAGCCTGATAACAATGGATGTATTTCCAGTGAGTAAGGCAACTTTTCATGTTAACATTGTACATGCTCTTTAACAAGGGAATATATTTTCAGAAATGAAGGCTCAGCATCAACATAAAAAAGCAGTGTATAACAGCTTAGCTTTTATCTGGTGACAGTTTGTTTTCTAGTTTTTATTGGCATGCTAAGATCAGGACCATGATAAAGCAGTTAATGGCTATTAGCAGTATTTTCATAACTTCATTATCTTCATAAAATCTGTGTGACCTACAGGTGAGGAAATGGTGCTGTCATACAAAAGTGACCACTTGCCATCTAACACACACACTTTTCTAGATTAATATTGTTCTGAAATATTGCAAAATATTATATGCATAATTGGCATAGATTTTACAATATCACAAAACAGCACTATGTTAAACTGTTCTTGTCAGACATCATTAACATTTGCTCTACTAATATCCAGAATCTATCTTGCATATTTACAGAGATGTAAATTTTGGCAAACAAAAGATATTTTTTTCTTTCATAAATCTGTAATACACTGTCCACAGCTATAGATACACTTTTGATACAAACACTAGTTTGTAACTCTTCATTTTTCTAACTCATACATTATCAGATATTGCAGATCTTATGGAATGTATTTTCAGTAGATGATTTTGGAGGAAAGTTCTTAGGGAATTGCTGCTCAGGACTGAACGAGTTAAGCTATTATGTTAAAAGTAATTTGTTGATGTTAGCTATGAATATGATTAATGTTTATTGATAGTCAGTATGTACCTTGTAAAACTTTTTATGTGTATGGATCATGTTTTCCCTGTGCCTTTTTTGGCTTTCATCAGGGTTACTGCTTTCTTCCCACATCCTAAAGACATGCAGATATGTTGACTGGTTAACCTTTAAACTGCCTCAGATACAATTTTTAGTGTGTGTGTGTGTGTGTGTGTGTGTGTGTGTGTGTGTGTGTGTGTGTGCGCGAGCGAGCATGTGTGTTTGCATGTGTGTATTTAGAAGTACTGGTATCCCACCATACCAGTAATGGTTCACTGCTTCATACCCATTAACTGACTTAATAAGCTCTGTCTCCCCTGAGACCATGAATAGGACAGAGTATTGTAAACTAACTAGACATTTTCAATAAATTTGTCATGTTTTGCTCATTCTTTTGCTTTAGTTGAGAATACCCCCACTACATTTACATCTCAGGCTAACAGATTAGACCGCTGTATTTTAAACAGTGGTGCAGTTCAAGTGGGACATGAGCTGGATGATTATTCACAATAGAATGTGCACTATTTACATTTAAACATTGTGCACATTCTGTCGTTTAACTTAGCAGTCTCTTTACCATCCAGTTAAGAGAATACTTCCTTTTAAAATATTAATGAAAGTATCACCTCATACAGAGTGAATGCAAAAGACACACTTGTTGCAGCAAGAACACCATAAACTCAATAAAAAAGGCAAGGGTCCATCAGGTAGATGTGATGAAGTAGCAATTCCTATGAATGTGGCACTTTGTATTCCACTTGTTCTCGATAACATGACCTAAAGACATAGCATTATTCTTACTCAAACAGTGTAAAAGAAGCTGATCACTTCCAAATTATATCTGTTGCAAGATCACTTTAAACATGTCCTTCTCTGTTCATAATTCTGTGGTATCTGTATAGAAATGTAAAGTTAAAGCTAAATCTTTACTCTGCATCACCATAAATATAAACACTTATGTAATGATTCTGTGGTGATATTACAATAAAATATGTTCTCCCTTCTGTTACAAATTAAATGATGAAAGATATGCTCCATTTGAACAGAAAGGACAAATGTTTACTTCATTAAACAACAATGTGTAATAACCATATATGGTTTTGGTTAGGCATCAGCCAGCTTCTTAGCCTGGCAAACACTCTCTTTTCATTTTTTCTTCATCCCTGTTCTTCTGCAAAAACTGGTTATGTTCATCTTATATTATAAGAATATGATCCATAAGGCCTCCACTTTTGAACTTTCTCTGTATCCAGATTATATGTTGATAGATCCTCTCCCTTCTCAAGAACATACTTGTGGCTTTTCCAACTTTATATGAAAACTATTTGGGAAATAAAAAGTAAGTACGTTTTGCTTTGGTGGTACACTGCCTGAACTATCTAGTTTTCTGGTAGAGAAATTCCTTGCATGATCTCCACCCTTGTGATGCATTGCACTGCATACTCATATTCCTACACTGTCATGGTGGAAGGCTTTTATTGTGTACCTTCATAAATAAGGTTCTTGAACAAATACACTATTTTCTGACTCACCACACTGTTCTCTCCCTCAACTATAATGCTAGAAAAAACATATCCTTATGCAATTCCCTTACCATATCAGTATTAGTAACCTGGTATCTGATTCCAATCATTATTTTATGTTCGGCTCCGGGACTGAAACTGCTCTGCTGAAATACATTAAATGCTTCTGTATTCAACTAAGTCTAAGTCATGTTACTAGTTCATGTTCATTAATTTCACAATGTATTTTCATAAGTTCCTCTACATCTTACTAATGGGACCATGGCATTTTCTCAATGCATCTGACTTTGTATTATAGTACCAGTTTGAATACACATTTTTATAATTCATCTACAACGGGCTGTAACTTTAAAAACAAGTGACTCACAAATACAAATGATTGTATCACCCCATGTGGGAGACTTTCTTGCCACAGCCCTGTACTTTATTTTTCTTAATCTGAAGTCCCTTTACCTCTAGAAAGTATGATCACAGTCATGCAATTTAAATAACCAGTGTTATGCTGTTGCTGCACTGAGTGTAGACTATGCCCAAAAATGTGACTGTAAGCTTAGAACAACTCGACTTTCTCACAGAAAACTGTTTTAGAGCTCAAGCCAACTTCTTGCAAGCCTTCCATAAGGAAAAAGCCAGCTATATAAGATACAATTTGTGTCCCTCTTCTCATTTTTCCATTCCATCAGGTTCCATATTTGACCTCATATATTCTTTACATTTTTATCAGCAGAATGTCAGTGCATTGCGGTGCTGCTAGTTTACACAATATGCAGAAAACGACACCTCTATATATACTACATCTTTGTTGCAGGCATTGTACATTAGGTTTTGTCAATTTTTAGAGTTTATTAAATATCTCAGAGCTCCTTGTTAATGCAAAAAGTCAAATAAGTGTTGTTTACTCTAATGACTATATGACTAAAACATTGTCTCATTCTGTAAACATATCACTTTAGCAGTGCAAGACTCCATCTTGGATGATAAGGATTAAAGTCATACTGAGTCTCATGATTAATAATCGAAACAGTTTTGGCCATCATGCAAACAAGAAAATGCATGCATGACCAAATGTAGTCATCTTACCATTGTGAAAATGTTCCTACTCAGTTGTATAGGGTGTGCCTCAGGCTTATTCCTGATAGTCCAAAAACTGAAATAAGGACAGGTGTTGCACCATTTTACATTAAATGCATAAAATCTGACTTTTCAGTTGCACTACCTATATCACAGATCAAAACTTCTATATCCATTGGATAAATATCCTTTAAATGTCTAGGATGATCATTTGATTGTAATTAGAATGTAAGCAAACATAGCCAAAAAAATGAACAACAGTAAAACTGACAATACAGTGTCTCCATGTGGATGTTGTTCCTCACATTCCACATAGATCCCCTCACACCAACTTAATATAACCCACTCCAACTGCGCTTCTATGAAGAAAGTAGGCAAAAACCTTCAGGGTTACACCTTGGCAGTTTTTGTCAGGAGATATAATTATTCCAGTAACTTACTCTCTTGTCATAAATGCACTGATTCTTTTGACCACTTTTATGTGCTCTTCTGTATAAATGGGCCACACAAACATGGCATTTCCTCAGTGTCAAAGGCATTTAAGCACATGAATAAATTAAATCCTTTGAGAATACTTTTTATAATCTATCTGCTGCTGTAACTAATTATACTGGCACATTTCTTATTCTGATAAATCCCTACCTGTGTCTGCAATGAGATTCAACACAACAAACTTGCTACAAAATCACTTATTTGACTTCAGGTAAGAAAACCTTTGCTAGGTGGTAGACTTCAGCTATGGTACAGAACACATTGATTAGTTCTGATTAATTTTATTCAGTAACACTTATAATATCAAAAAAGCTAATCTGCAGGATTACAAAACAGACTAACAGTCACAAGAATGAGTCTGCTCACAACAGAAGGTCAGGATACGGATGAAAACAAATGCTATTAAAAACTTAGAATATTAATTCTCTCCTCCCTGCAAAGCTAGCCAACACTTAAAACTCAAGAATTAATATAAATTCCATAATAAACTGCCCTTATACATAAATTAAATGCAAGAACCTCATTTTCCAAGACTATTTAATATGTCGATGTTAACTAAAATCAATTAAATGATTAATATGAAGAATATATTAGTGTAGAAGGTTTCCCAACAGAAGTATACACAATCTTCCTCTAAAGAGCACGTAGTCTGTTATTGGAAAGGAGATGCATTTCTTACATAGCCAGACACTTAAAAAGTGCTCCTTTTAATCCAGAGGAGAGTTTAAACTCCTTTCAGTTCCAGTAAGAGAGTTACTACACCAGACATAGTTTGCAAACATGTAATAAATGGCACTTGTAAAACTTAAACTCTAGTCAGAATTACAAAACATCAGTTTGACAGCTATATGTAAAGTCACATAAAAAAAGATAACATGAATGAAAAATAAAAATCAATTTGCCGTTGAATTATCACAGTAATAATGTCACCATCTTACATCTGTAACTACAAAGCAAAAGAAATTTAATGAAAAACGGCTCACGATGACACACTCCACAAAAAATGTAGTTCTTTCATTTATACATGCAAAATTGCTTGAATTAAAACGTTAGTTCACCTAATCCTATAGGCTTCCTCAGAACTAACTGTATTACAAACAAAACCATTTAAATAACCTTAATGGCGCGAAAACTCTTGCCATTATTTAAAGACATACTAACATATAAACAATAGTACTTTCATTACATACACTTTATAAACATTTTACTTGCTAAAAGTACTTTTTCTCAATCACTAATAGCTGTAGGTAGAATTCAATGCAACATACCTAATACGTAAATCATAATGACAAAAAAAGGGACTGATGGATATTTTATTCTATTTATCATGATAGTTATATATCTGTTCTGACAACACTTGCTGGTTTTCTGAATATATTTATTCTTAATGTCAATTACCTTAATATGGGTAATTGTTAAAAAACTATTAAAAAACTATTTAAAAAAACTATTTAAAAAAACTATTGAAAAAAACTATTGAACAACTATTAAAAAGCTCTTTGTTGTAGCTTGGACAATATTGTAAATATGTTAGAAAGGTAGGAAGATGTATATATGTGTATAATTTGTGAAGATAAATAAAAAATTAAAAACACAAATAAAATTAACATGAAAAAAGAAAATCTCATAGATAATACTAGAAATTTAAAAATAAGCATTTTATGAATGGATGAATATTTTGAGTCACATAGGAATGTACAAAATTTTTTAAAAGAATGTATAAAATTAAAAAATCTTTAAAAAAATTTTTTATATATATAAAATATTTTTTATATATATAATTTATGATATCTTAATAATCAATTGAAATACAACTATTACTTGGTACGTTTGTTGTATTTAAATAATATTCAATTGACCCTAGAAGTAGTGTCTTACTGGATAGACTGTAAGGTTCTATATAATATTAATAAATATTTTTAAAAACATGAATTAATTATGTAATATTAATGTGTTAAAAAATGTGTTAAAAAGTGTTAAAAAATATTCTTGTTTTGATGTTGTATTCCTGTTGTTGTTTTTATTGTTTTTTTTGGTTATGTTACCTATTGTTATTTTTATTTTTGTTTTTATTTTTATTTTTGTTCTATCTTCAGAATTGTGTGTAGATGCCTTTTCTGGTAAAATGCCCTCCAATAATAACCTTTTATAATCTTAATAAAGGTTTAACAGCTATCGATTCATTAAGACCTGGTGCTGTAGCTGCATCAGTAAATAATTGCCACCAGATTTCCTTAAAACTCAACATCTCTTTGCGATTGTCTCCTCCCAACCTAGGCTTAATGTGTTCCAAAATTCCAAAAGAGAACACATGATCAACTCCCTCCTTCTCAACATGCCTGTATAATGCATTATTAGTATCCTTTTTTCTAATACAGTAGGTGTGATCATAAATTCTCTTTCTAAATGCTCTCTCCGTTTTTCCCACATAATATGCAGTACATGTCAAACATTTAGCCAAGTAAATCACATATAAAGTGTTACAATTGCCCGTTGTATACCTAATGACTGTCCTATTGATGTTGTTTAAAACAGTTTCTGATGTTCTTGTAATAAACTGACATTGGTTACAGTTCTCACATTTTTTTGTTTTGGGCATCCTATCTGTGTCATTTCTTACAAAGTTGGACACTTTGGTATATTCAAGCATTTTCTTTAAATTGTCTGCCATCTTATATACTGTGAGGGGTTTACTACCCAATAACCTAGAGATCTGTGGGTCAATTTGGAAAATTTTCCAATGCTTCTCCAAAATACCTTGGATTGTACTAACATATGGTGTATAAGGGAGAATGCATGCTTTCTGATATCTCTTAGTACTAGTTTCTTCCAATAGTAACGCTATGTTAATCTCATTCAAAGAAACTGTCTCGTAGTTCCCACCTACAGCCACCATCCTAGAAAAATGCTGCACAATATATTCAAAGGCCAATGTATTAGGGCGGTTAGAATGACGTCTAGAAAAGAAGAGATGGAAAAAGAAATTGAATTCATTACAGAAATGTTCAAAGAGAGGAAATACAACAGTAAAATGCTGACTGAAGTAGCTCAGTATGTCACAACAAGATGGGGAACACTATATTCACCTTTACTAGGTGTGACTGACATAGGCATTAAGGACAAAGAAGAAACTAGTACTAAGAGATATCAGAAAGCATGCATTCTCCCTTATACACCATATGTTAGTACAATCCAAGGTATTTTGGAGAAGCATTGGAAAATTTTCCAAATTGACCCACAGATCTCTAAGTTATTGGGTAGTAAACCCCTCACAGTATATAAGATGGCAGACAATTTAAAGAAAATGCTTGAATATACCAAAGTGTCCAACTTTGTAAGAAATGACACAGATAGGATGCCCAAAACAAAAAAATGTGAGAACTGTAACCAATGTCAGTTTATTACAAGAACATCAGAAACTGTTTTAAACAACATCAATAGGACAGTCATTAGGTATACAACGGGCAATTGTAACACTTCATATGTGATTTACTTGGCTAAATGTTTGACATGTACTGCATATTATGTGGAAAAAACGGAGAGAGCATTTAGAAAGAGAATTTATGATCACACCTACTGTATTAGAAAAAAGGATACTAATAATGCATTATACAGGCATGTTGAGAAGGAGGGAGTTGATCATGTGTTCTCTTTTGGAATTTTGGAACACATTAAGCCTAGGTTGGGAGGAGACAATCGCAAAGAGATGTTGAGTTTTAAGGAAATCTGGTGGCAATTATTTACTGATGCAGCTACAGCACCAGGTCTTAATGAATCGATAGCTGTTAAACCTTTATTAAGATTATAAAGGTTATTATTGGAGGGCATTTTACCAGAAAAGGCATCTACACACAATTCTGAAGATAGAACAAAAATAAAAATAAAAACAAAAATAAAAATAACAATAGGTAACATAACCAAAAAAAACACTAAAAACAAAAACAGGAATACAACATCAAAACAAAAATATTTTTTAACATATTTTTTAACATATTTTTTAACACATTATCATTATATAATTAATTCATGTTTTTAAAAATATTTATTAATATTATATAGAACCTTATAGTCTATCCAGTAAGACACTACTTCTAGGGTCAATTGAATATTATTTAAATACAACAAACGTACAAAGTAATAGTTGTATTTCAATTGATTATTAAGATATCATAAATTATATATAGAAAATATTTTATATATATAAAAAATTTTTTTAAAGATTTTTTAATTTTATACATTTTAAAAAAAAATTTGTACATTCCTATGTGACTCAAAATATTCATCCATTCATAAAATGCTTATTTTTAAATTTCTAGTATTATCTATGAGATTTTCTTTCTTTTTTACGTTAATTTTATTTGTATTTTTAATTTTATTTGTATCTTCACAAATTACACATATATACATTTTCCTACCTTTCTAACATATTTACAATATTGTCCAAGCTACAACAAAGAGCATTTAATAGTTTTTCAATAGTTTTTTTCAATAGTTTTTTTAAATAGTTTTTTTAATAGTTTTTTAACAATTACCCATATTAAGTTAATTGACATTAAGAATAAATATATTCAGAAAACCAGCAAGCGTTGTCAGAACAGATATATAACTATCATGATAAATAGAATAAAATATCCATCAGTCCCTTTTTTTGTCATTATGATTTACGATTAGGTATGTTGCATTGAATTCTACCTACAGCTATTAGTGATTGAGAAAAAGTACTTTTAGCAAGTAAAATGTTTATAAAGTGTATGTAATGAAAGTACTATTGTTTATATGTTAGTATGTCTTTAAATAATGGCAAGAGTTTGTTATTTAAATGGTTTTGTTTGTAATACAGTTAGTTCTGAGGAAGCCTATAGGATTAGGTGAAACTAACGTTTTAATTCAAGCAATTTTGCATGTATAAATGAAAGAACTACATTTTGTGGAGTGTGTCATCTTTCATTAAATTTCTTTTGCTTTGTACACACTGCGTTTCCTCTTTTTGTTGTAAGAGAAGATAGCGCAAGTGTGTCATTTATCCATTCCTTCCTACAACAATTCATTTCAGCAGTTACATCTGTAACTACTGAAATGGCTAGAGTTTCTGAAGCTGAGATTTTAACATGTGAGAATAGTTTTTCTTTTTGTATGTTGTCCATCTGAAATACTGTGTGTTGATAAGCAAAACATTGCATTGACAAGTAGCTTTGCACTCTGTTGAATTCAGATGCACATCAAGGCAACTAAAAGAAACCCAGCCAACATATATATATATATATATATATATATATATATATATATATATATATATATATATATATATATATATATATATATATATATATATCTTCAATGATTGGACATGCACAGTATAACCAGAAAAATAACAAAAGTGAAAAATAAACAAATGGCTGGGTTGCTATATCTTTGCATTTTACATACTTGTCCCTGTACATGCACTGGAATGTACATAATTTCTATCACAACCATTTATTCTTGTTGTGTTGGTAAGGAACAACAAAGTGATAGATTATAATAAGAGCAGTACATGTTTATGTACAGACTCAGTAATAGAAAGAGCAAGTGAATACATTGTTATTCTACAGTTCCCACTGCAGTACAGTCATTCTGAATGCATTCTTGTTAAACAGTTCTGGAATTACTATTTAACTGTAGCCACCAAACAGCCTTCATGCCTCATGAATGGAGAAAGGCAAGTCATCCCTCTGTACAAAGGTAGACCATCTACAGACCCTGGAACTACAAACCCATAAGTCTCACTAGTCTTATATGCAAAGCCATGGAAAGAATTATCATGGAAATGATCAATAGAAATATAGTAAACCTCCAGGCGCTTGACCCAACCCAGATTGTTTTGTCAAGGGAAGAACATGCCTACTCAACCTGGTGGACTTTTTTGAGAAGGTCACCAAAGCAATAGATGAGGGCAAAATTGATCATACTAACTACCTTGACCTGGCCAAGGCATTTAACACAATATTCCACTCAGGTATTGTTGACAAACTCAAGAGGCTAGGTACAAACCCGTATGTCATCCGTTGGATAGCCAACTGGCTCACAGACAGGATGCAGGAAGTTAGAATTGGGGAGTCCACCTCTGCAAAGAGGCCTGTCACAAGTGGAGTCCTTCAGGGATCAGTCCTTGGACCGCTCCTTTTTGGCATTTACTTCTCAGACATCAAGGCCACTGTCAGTAGTCTCTGGTGGACTAAATATGCAGATGATTGCAAATTAGGAACTGTCATTGAATCTATCACTGAAAAAAATGTTCTCCAGGAGGTGCTGACACAGACAAACAACTGGTGTCAGAGCCATGGACTAAAATTAAATCCCAAGAAATGCATAATTGTATCATTTGGGAAGTCATCCATCCCTGGTACCTATCGTATTGACAACACACCCCTTAGAGCTGACCCAGTAGTCAGGGACATAGGGACACACATAGATAGTAATCTAGCCTTTGACCATCACGTGTCTACAGTGGTGAGGAAATTATTCTATGTTGTGCAACTTATAAACAAAGGTATGGCATCTAAGTCCAATGAAGTCATTATTCCATTGTATTTGGCATTCATCAGACCTATTATTGAGTGCAATGCACCTTTTGGTACATACCTAACCAGGCATATCCAACAACTGGAATGTCCACAGAGGTTTCTCGCTAAAAGAATACAAAGAGTAAGTAAAATGTCCCATGCAGACTGCCTCAAGGCCCTATCTCTGTATTCTGTCTCCTACAGGCTTTTGAGGGGAGCCATATGCCTGGCAAAAGGGGCATTGTCAGACCCCACTCTGATGGACCTCCTGCATGTCCAAAAAACAAACAGCACCAGAATTACCCACTTTAAAGACTTAAACCTTGCCTGTGATATAAATAAGACCTGCTGGAGAGATAGATATGTATACCAGAGACTACCTCATCTATGGAACAGGCTCCCCATCCATGTAAAGCAGAGTTCCTCCCTAACCTAATTCAAGTGCAACTTGAACAACTGGATGAGAAACCAGAAATTCATCCCTGGTTTGTAACCTATGTCTCTAATGGACAGAGGTAACCTGTAAATGGTTCATCTCCCAGGCCCATGCTTACACTTATCAAGGGTATCAGAACTTGACAGAGATTTGGGATTCATGGCTAGGCTTAAAAAGGCCCTTGTGGTCATTAGCCTAGTATGAACTTATGAATTTATGAACCTATGAACAGCATGCATATCTCATTATGTCAGTACTGTCAGTGACTCAACAAGTTGCACAATTACCTTTGGTGCAGAAGATTTATTTTATTTTTTATTTTTCATTTATCGTTTTCTTGACCAGGTTATAACAGTGTCAGTGGTGAAACAGACAGCACACTCACCTTTAGTGCAGAAGGCTGTGGGTTCTATTCCCACACCAAGTAGACTGACTGCTGACACTGCAGTGCAGCATAAGGGGAGTAGTGCTGTACTCCTGAGTATACAATCCTTCAAAAGAGACATTAAATGTGACCCATCTACTTAAGCTAGTGGTAGCTCAGGTGGATATAAGAGAATCCATCGCACCAATCAAAAAGCGTAGGGGAAGATCATATGGCCATAGGTTCATTAGGCTAACTACAATCAGGGCCTTTATAAGTCTAGCCATGCAATCCCAATTGTGTCCTTATGTATCATGGGTGTTTATTAGGAGGGGTATGTTAGAAAGGAAGTTTCTAGAGTTATGTGGGGATGATATGTTTGTCTGGGCATTACTGTCTGCCTCTGTCTATCAAAGGGATCTATATTAATTCATCAAATGAAAACATTGTTGAATGGCCCTTCATTGGAAATGCCATCCATTGAACATCCCCCCTCCGCTAATTATATTTACCAGCTCCAAGATCACACTACAGTGGGGAAAGGACAAATTTTCTGATACCTACTGTAATGCAATCTCAGTCAGAATGGTTCAACAAATGTTATTTCTGATTAAATGCAGTTCAATGATGTTTTCATTCGATGAATTAATAGGGACCCCTATCAGAGTCATGTGGGCCAGACCCAGGGAGAATTTCCAAATTTCAATCCATTGTTCAAGGTTATACTTAAATAGGGTTAGGGATGGACTCTGCTTCACATGGATGGGGATCCTGTTCCAGAGCATGGGGATCCTTTGAGGCACATATCTGCCATGTCAACATGTCTTATTTATGTCACAAGTTAAATTTATACCCCTGAAACTAGTGTTTTTTAAATGTGCAAAAGGTCCATCAGAGTTGGATAACCAAACTCTGTACTCTGAAACTGCGGGGTTAAGACCTTAACCATTATGCCAACCCTAACTCCCACCTGTGTTCCCCGCTGTCCTGATCAAATTTCCCCTAGCAGTATCAATACAGAGTGGGTCTCCCATGAAAGAAGCTACAAGCCTAGTGGGACTAACCTAGTCTACAAAAAGGGTAAAATAAATAACTAACTGTAGCAACTGCTTACTATATTCAGTTTGAAAGAAATTGCTTTCTTTTGTTTTGTTTTGTGGTTAACACTGTGCATTGTAGCACTCTGTGGATAGTATTAACTGCAGCAAGGGTTGGGAGGGTGGCCTAATGGTTAAGGTGTTTGCCTTACAAACATAAGGTACAGGGTTTGAATCTCACAAGGGATAACTGGCTAGGCTTAAAATGGCTCACAAGGGCAGTTAGCCTAGTATTAACCTATGAACAAACTGCTTGCTAGAAATCCAGGAAACAGTTTGCTACAGTTTAAGAGAATGAATGAGTTTTTTTTGGGAGGGCAGTGGCACAAGATTAGGGGATGCACCAGGCACAATAATACCATTCTTCATCTCTGCTTTATAGAGATTAGTCCTTGCAAAGTTATCCTTTTTCTCTGTGGGTGCAATTTCATATTTTCAAAGACTCCTTACTTGATTGGAATCATGTGACATTGCTTTTCATTCATCAAGTGCACTGAGGTGATGGACACCTGCTGCTGACTGGGACTTTATTCTCCCTGTCGTTCTCCTGCCATACCTTGTCATTTGAACTCCAATAATATCTCTTGCCTTCATCACCAAGATGTGTTTACAAATTCAACTTTCTCATGTACATTTAAAAATGACCTCTATATCCTTGCCTTTGTTTTGTTTTTACAGTTGGAAGTCCTATGGCATGGTAAGTATTCAGAAACACTGAGTATATTGTTCTAGAGTGCTGTGCCAGACAACACTACATGCAAATTTTGTAGCCTTGGGACACAGCTAATGTAAATTTATCATGTGATCTGCCCCAGAGCCTTACTGCAGGATGGAAATAGTGCAGAAGAGTGATTCAAAGACAAACTGTACCACTCTGGTTTTAGAATCAAACAGTGGGACTAAACATATACCCTTTACTGTCCATGCAGCAAGATAGCAGTTAGTGGAGCAGCAGAAAAGTACTGTGAGGGTGTGTGCATGTGTGTGTGTGTGTGTGTGTGTGTGTGTGTGTGTGTGTGTGTGTGTGCGTTGGCATGCGCGTGTGTGCATTTGTCTTTACTGCTACAATCATGTAAGTCAAACCACAAAGCACTATATATTTGAATTCAGATATCAGAGCAATCTGCAAGAAAAAAACACTAAAAGGAAAGGACTTGCACATCAAAATATTGCAAATACTGCAGCCTGGAATTGTTGTAAAACAGACAGTAGAAGAACCATTGCAGCCTGATAATACTGCAAAGCAGGGAGAAGAAATGACTGGAAGAAGTGCAGATAAGGAATCACTGACTGAGAGGTATGTATAATTTGAAAAAAGGCAGATAGAACATATGAAAAATGCACATCTTGAGATGAATTCTAGCTTTCTGTCAAGCTAAAAAAGAAATCTCCAGTAATAGAGAATTCTATGCAGCAAAGGGATAGACTGAGAAGGCAAAATGTAAAAATAAGAATGATTTAATTCAAGCAAGTTAAAGAGAGATACATTTTATTTGGTCAGAGCTCTGAACCCATTTCTTTTAGAGTAAGACAGAAATCTCAAATGGAAGACTTTAGACAACAAGAATCTGTAAGGAAAAAAACAAACAAAGATAAATACTTTGCACAAGGATAGCAACCAGGAAAAAAAAAATGAGAAGCTGGTGCTCAATCACCCTGAAACAGAGAAGGGAAGCACAGTGGAAACAAGAAAAAGTAACCTAATGGTATATCTATTGAGTCAATATGAATGAACTCTAAGGAAAGGGTAGACAGTTCAAAGCATCAGGTTCATAAGTAAAGGGGATACGAAAAAATAAAGTAGACATGGCAACTGACACTAAAGAATGCTGTTATGAATTGCTATTTTAGGAAAAGAAAAAAACACTCCAACCCCAGTGTCTATGTCGGTAGGGAAGGATGCAACACCTTCTACCTGTTGACAGGCTGACATTGATCAAGTCCCAGCATTAGATGACTTGCAGGTAATCTGACTAAATTTTAAAAAGGCACAAATATGATACTTTGAGAACATTGGAAAATATAGCTAAGGTTGAAGGAAAAGAAACTGAATAACATGTTTCAACGTTGTACTTGTACTTTGAGTTATAAAGTGACTTGTTCTACAAAGGAACTAAGCTTAGAGAGGAAGCGGTAAGTCAACTTTTGGTGCCAAGCAGTTCAGAAGCATTGAGATAAGATTATTACACTGTCATGTTCATAGGTTCATAGGTTCATAGGTTCATACTAGGCTATCTGCCTATGAGGAACTATACCCATTATTTTGCTGTGCCTCTGTTGAGCAGTGACACTGAGGTAATCCCTGGGGTATATCTGCGATCTCCCATCCATTGTGTTTGAGTAACCCCTGGGAATGGACAAGTTTAAAAGTCTGGTTCCTAAGAAGGGCTTATCTGCTCACAAAAGTGTATGACATTGAGAATTTTTGTACTGAATGCCTAGACTGTCAGAGGACAGCCCCTTATCCAGGCTTTAAAAATACTTTGACTTAAATGCATATCATACAAGTGCCATTCCAACATATTTCAGTAGACATTGTTGACCAACTGGCAAAGTCCAACAATGGATTTTAATATATGTTATTTTTTGGGCTATACGACTAAATACTCTGTAGTTCTTTCACTATTTAAAGCTAATGCTACAACTACAGCAGCTAAGTGCGGTTTATAATTTTCCAGGGTAGAAGTGCTGAAGGAAAACTCACTGATCAAGGGACTCCCTTTATCTCCAGAGTAATGCACCATCTAAAGAACTTTGGTGTACCATCCCCAGACAGCTGGATCGGTGGACTGGTTTAAATGAACATGGAAGTCTAGGATAAGAAATGTTATTTAGGAAGATGACAAAAACTGTAACTAGCTGATATCATACCTTCTATTTCCCATTAGAAAAATGCCACAAACCTTGACAGTAGAAAACAAGTTTTTGCCTCATTTTACAACAGCAGTCTGCCCTCTCACAGACCTGACCAAGTGCAAGATGCTCCTCAAAATAAAGTGGACAGTAGAAAAGGCACTACTCTTAACCAGTTAAAGGAAACATTATAATGCTCAGAACTAACCCTTCTTTCATGCCTATGGTGGTCAAAAATTTGTCTCTAAATCAGGCCATTCATCTACCTACCTTCTTCCTCAGCCCTCAGAACAGAGGGGAAAGAATACTTCACTCTTTTGATGTACACAGAATGCTACTGTTCTACCTAGACAGGACAAAATCATTAACGGAATCAGACTAGTTATTTATAACCTTTGCCCCTGGCTCTGAAGGAAAGCCATCTTCTAAACAGACAATTTCCAAGTGGATATCCCATTGCATTTCTTTCTGTTACAACCATCATGGCAAAATGCCCCCTGAATTGATTAGGTCACACTCAACTAAGGCCACACCTACTTCTGCAGCTTTTCTTAAGGGGGTCTCCACTAAAGACATTTTGGAGGCAGCCACCTGGTCTTCTGTGCATAGCTTCAGAAGACACGACCACCTGGCAGTCCTTTCTAAGTCTAGAGCAGAATTTGCATCTTGTAGTCTTGCAGGGAATCATTTCTTCTCCATGATCTCCTTCCACAGTCAATTAAACTTTGGGAATCTTCCCAACAGTCAGAACTGCAGCAGTGAAACACAAAGCACATAGTATATTTGTGTACACTTGCCATAAATGTAGATGTTTTACTGTATTCACTGTTGCAGTCTTCTTTCCTTCCCTCCTACTCCCTCAGCCTACTAGGCAGGCTGTAAGAAATCAACTAAAATAGCCATGGGACTCTACCCCAGGCTACCCTGGTTTAGGTCCCCCTATCTTCGTTCTCCTATGGTACACTTTGGGCTCCTCCTAGAAGCGGTCAAGAAAATACTGAAGTGATGATCCAGGCTAACCCTCTTTTATATGTGAGCGTACTGATGTTGGTTAGGGCATCTGCCATCCTGGGAGATGAAAAGAGTTTTCTCTGGTAGTTGGACCAAGGGCTTTCATGGCAGGAAATCCCAACAGTCAGGATTGCAACAGTGAATACACTCAAACATCTACATTTTTGGTAAGTGCACACAACTGTACTTTTGTCTTTGTCTTTAGGTGCCTTTATTTTTTTGTTCAAAGGATGAGCATGAAGTGATACTGTGCTTCATTCTTTCTCCATTTACTTGTATTCTTTTAGCCCGGTTAGTCTGTTGTCTTTCCACAGGCCTTTTTAAAGCTGACATGGCTTATGACAGCATTTTCAGTGTCTATAATTCACATTGTGTTCAGTGCTTCATATGTGAGTGCAGAAGCAGAGGAACAATTCAGTCTTTTTCATAACTCCAAAACTAAGTAAAGTACAAAATTCATTGTAAATAGAGTAGGGGTACTTTAAATGAGTGGTCTTTATGTTAGGTTATGCATTTTTCTTTACGAATAATTGACTGTATTAGAAAGCACATGTTTGTTTCATGAGCTAATTTATGTCATATAAAAAAAGAGGAATGAAAAATCTCAGAGAGGATTTGTCCTTTGTAAAAGGGGATTGGTTTCCAAAGTAGCAGCTCTCGTAGACAGAACAAGTATGGTGAGTAAGACTTGGAAGAAGAAACCAGAAATTGTTCCTAGCACAGAGAATAGGAGAAAAACCTATGAAAGGAGGTTTTCTAGCTGTATGACACTAAATTAAAGGTATTTGGTTGGCTTATTTGGTTAAATCATGACACCTTGTTTTTTCTTGGAAGAGCCTGTATCATATGCTGTTTTTTATATAATAAACTGATTTTTTTCTTACCAGTTCCTTTAATAATACACAAGATGTTAGATTTTGTGTGTGTGTGTGTGTGTGTGTGTGTGTGTGTGTGTGTGTGTGTGTGTGTATGTGTGTGTGCTCTTACACGCATGTGCATCTATAATATATATCGATCTATTTATATTATTAGAGAATTTGGGCCATTATTTTTATTTCACGGTCCTACAAGTTTTACAAGAAAATGCCTGAGGGGGCAATGCTATAATGCAAACAAAACAATGAGAAATGGAATGGATAGCTGAACTACAGGTGTATAAGTTTCCAGGGTTTAATGCTAATTTACTACTCAAGCCTGCCTTGAAGGGGCAGAGGTTATACAGAAGGATTTGATTGGCTGTTGAAAAGGAAGAGCCTGAAAAGGGGATTGTGGATGTGTCATCTTTTTACTATATATAGTGTGATTCAGACTTTAATGGCAGATTTCAAGAAGGGTGTGATATGAACCCAGAAATGCTTATCTTGCTGTTTCATTCATTTATTTTATTAAACTTTGGTTTTATGTTGAACAGCTTGGAGACCACACTAGTTTTTCTTACATTATTGCTTATTTTACTCTTGTGCAGATCTTTAACCGCCATTCCACATTTGTTTGGATTTTAAATATATCTATCTAGCTATATAACTATAGCTATAATTCTATTATTTTGGATCCAGCAATCCCAATGTTGACATCTGTTTAGTCAGTACCATGTGTTTGACATAGATGACTGATGTGTGCAAGGTATCAAAAATTCCCAGGTTGGGAAATACTCTCTTTCCCCAGGGACTGCGTGATCTCTGAGTTAGTATATATAATTGGCAGGGTGCTTAACCCCCTGCAGAATCACCTGTTGGTTTAGCCCACTCTGCGGTAATCCCTGGAGCAAGCTCACAATGTGTCAGCAATTTGTGTTTCAGCATTTATACATTGATATTCCAAACATCTTATAGGTTCATAGGTTCATAGTTGTTTACTAGGCTAACAACCACATGGGCCTTTTTAAGTCTAGCCATGCATACCAAATCTCTGACAAGTTCTGGTACCCTAGATAGGTATAAGCAGTGGCTTGGGAGGTGAAATATTTACAAGCAAGAGCCTGATAGACGAACCATTTACAGGCTGCATGTGTCCCTTAGAGACATAGGTGTGAAACCAGGGAAAAATTTCCTGTTCCCCATCCAATTGTCCAAAGTTACACTTGAATTGGGTTAGGGAGGAACTCTTCTTCAGATGGATTGGGAGCCTGCTCCAGATAAGGTGTAGTTTGTGGCATACCTACCTGTCTCTCCAGCAGGTCCTATTTATATCACAGGCAAGGTTTAAGCCTTTAGAATGGGTAATTCTGGTGCTGTTTGTTTTGCAGATATGCAGGAGGTCAATCAGAGTGGGGTCTGACAATGCCTTGTATGCCAGGCATATGGCTCCTCTCAACAGCCTGTAGGAGACAGAATACAGGGATAAGGCATTAAGACTGTCTGCATAGGACATGTTACTTGTGCCCTGTATTCTTTTAGTGAGGAACCTCTGCGGACATTCCATTTGTTGGATATGCCTGGTTAGGTACATACCAAATGGGGCACTGTACTCAATAATAGGTCTGATGAATGCTGAATACAGTGAAACAGTGACTTCCTTGGACCTAGATGCCATACCTTTGTTTATAAATTGTCCAGCATAAAATGATTTCCTCACTACTGTAGACATGTGATAGTCAGAGGCTAGATTACTATGTATGTATGTCCCCAAGTCCTTGAAGACCGGGTCACATTTTAGGGGTGTGTTGTCAATATGATAGTTACTGGGGTGGATGAATTCCCAAAGAATACTATTATGTATTTCATGGCACTAGTTGTTAATCTGTGTCAGCCCTTCTTGGAGAACATTTGTGTCAATGGGTGATTCAATGACAGCTCCTAATTTGCAATCATCTGCAAATTCAGTGAAACAGAGGCCATTGACTTTGGCCTTGACTTCAGAGAAGTAAATACCAAAAAGGAGGAGTCCAAGAACCAATCCCTGAGGATCTCCACTTGGGACTGGCCTCTCTGTAGAGGCATACTCCCCAATTCTAACTTCCTGGCTCCTGTCTGTGAGAAAGCTGGTTGCCCATTGGTTGACATAAGGATTTGTGCCTAATCTTTTAAGTTTGTTAACAATGCCCAAGTTAGGGATTGTGTAAAATGCCTTGGCCAGGTCAAGGTAGGCAATGTGAACCATTTTGCCTTCATCCATTGCTTTGGTGACCTTCTCAAAGAAGTTCAGCAGGTTAAGTAGGCATGACCTGCACTTGATGAAATGAAACTGGGTTGACTCCAGTGTCTGGAGGTTTCCTATGTCAGTATTGATCATTTCCATGATAATTCTTTCCATGGCTTTGCATATGAGAGTAATGAGACTTATGGGTCTGTAGTTTCCAGGGTATGTAGGTGGCCCACCTCTATGCAGAGGGATGATTATTGCTGTTGTCAATTCATGAGGCACAAAGCCTGTTAAGAGGCTACAGTTAAATAACAATTCCACAGTGCCTGATTGATCACATTTCCTGCTATTTAGAAAGCATCCTGGGATGTTGTCTGGACTCTTTGATACAGAGTTCTTGGCCATAGAGAGAGAGATATTACTAAGGACCTGTTCCCTAGTAATATTAGGGAGAGTTGTATTTGATGGTATTTCCTGAGGGAAGGTTGATAGGGGGAGATGGGTAAAGCTGTTGATGATTTTGTCGGCCAGAAGATTTGCCATATCTTCTGTTTCAGTATAGGTGGCTCCATTTACAATGATGTGTATGTATTCCCTTTGATGTTGCAGGCATAGCTAAAGAATGCCTTATGGTTGTCCTTGGCCTGGGAGGCCAAATTTACCTCAGTTTTGCATTGGAAGACTTTCTTGTCCTCTGAGTTTTTTGTTTAGTTTGATGAGAGTGCTTTTATCCTGCTGGGTGCTGCAACTCCTAATTTTTGCCATGAGTTTTTTGCCTTCTGTTATACAGCCAGTTGATGCTGTGATTCCACCAGGATGACTTGTTTTTAGAGTTAGTTCTGTACTTCTTCCTGATGGTACAACTGCCTCTATGCTTGTATACTATAGGGCTTCTGTGAACAGTTCTATGTAGGCAACAGTGTTCTCAGGGTTTGTGGGGCTTGAATTTTTGCCAGGTTATCATTTAATAGTAAAAAGTTAGCCTTAGAGTAGATTGTTTACATTTCACGGTTACTTGGGATTCCAGGCTTTATTTTTACTTTGTTGTCTGACCTTCCCAGACAAGACATTACACTGGGAGTGTACAGAACAATCCCATATTAGTGAGGACCAGATCCAGTATGGCTGCACCCCTTGTTGGTGTATTGACAATCTGGTCCCAGGAGTCTGTGTTTACAAAACCCAGAAATCTCTGTGCTTGTATATTTGGTGTAATTTATGATTCCCAATTAATTGTGGGCAATTAACGTCACCCATGCATATGGCATTGGGTTGGCTGGTGAGTGTTTCCAATAAGTTTAAATAGGTGGAATGGGTTTCCTGGATTATAGAAGGGGACCTATAGCTTGTAAGAAAGTAGTACTGGATTTTGCCTATGGTGATCTGAACAGGGAGAAGCTCAAGTGCATTGTCCTGTTTGACGAGCCTCAAGGTATATTTATTTTTTTATGTAAATTGAGACAACTCCACCCTTAGTCTCTGTCTGTGTAGTAATAGCTGGTCTAAATTTGTGGAAGGCATTATAACCTTGCACTGTCAGTGTGCTCTCAGCAGCTATAAACTAAGTCTCAGTGACAGCACAGGCGTTAGCATTCACTAGGATGAAGAGATTCTAGGGAGAGGAGTTTTTGTTTAGACTCCTAGCATTGAGCGGTGACACCTTTAGATTTTCTTGGCTGTGATTTGCTAGGTCAGAAGTACTTTCAGTTTGGCATTGCCTAAAAAACACACTATGGATGAGGACAATGTTTTATCTAATATTCAAAAGCCTGGAGTGCAGGGATTCAGACCATCCCTGGCAAAGTAGCATAGTCTGTTGACCATCTCCTTCTATGCTGACAAATATTGCACCCCCTTAGAATGACACTAGAAACTAAGCCAATTATTAAAGTCAGTCATCTTTTGTTCATATCCACTTTGTGATCATTCAATTACAAATAATACATCCATATTATATTATAGATGTGTATGTGTGAAGATTATCAGTAATAAAATGAATATCTTTCTATTTTTCTTATGTAAAACTATTTAATTTTTCCACAGACTGAAGCAACTAGTCAAGGTTTTTGTAGACAGGAAACAGTTTTTCAGTAAAGTACCTCAACAGTTCTGTGAAAATGAATAAGACTCATCTTTAAGTGTCTTTGTCTCATCCTGAATGTCAGTGCAATTGTTATAACTATCATTGCTAGACAATCTACACAACTAATTTTGTGGGAAAAATATTTCCTTTAAATTATTTTGTCACTTTTTAGTGGTTTCCCGTGGCTGCTCATCATCAAACCCACCACTTTGCTGTACAGGAATGAATATTTTTTGCAGTCCTACAGGTACTTTCTGCAGCTGTCATGAATCATGCAAGTTCCTTGGCACCTGCTGCAATGATTATGTTGACACATGTCAAAAAAGTAAGTAATTTCATGTTTTGATTTCATACTAAACTGTTAAATAAATATAAATGATTGTAGTTACCTTTGCAAACTCTGAATGACAAATGTATTTTGTGGTGTATCTAGGAAACATGAATTATTAGCATTCAGTTTCAATTATAAATCTCCAGTCAGTAGAGAAAATAGTTTGTAATACACTCACAGTTGTGTACATTTTCCAAGGTTAAGCCTGTAATGATGGGAAATGACAAAGTGAGAAATGTAGCTAAGGTGGGGCAAAGGGGGCAGCATCCCCTGGTGTAAGGTGTTAGGGGGTAAGATCAAGATGAGTAGTTCCTGCATTCTTTTTTTCTTCACCATCATTTCTGAATCCTGATACAGAAAAGCACTTTAGCACTTTGTGCATAAAGCTTTGCTACACTTTAAAAAAGTTTTTAAAAAGTAGAAGCTCTGACAGGATTGGGATCTGACTGTTTGCTCTAGTAAAAACAAAAGTCCTTTTTTTGTGTGCTGCTCACTTGAAGAGGTGATAGCATTGGGGAACTATATTGGGGACTGGCACCAGGTGCTGGAAGAGCCAACTACGACTGTACTGCTTACAGTACAGACAACATTTCAT
>NC_056734.1:303924193-303929193 GCF_019279795.1 Protopterus annectens
AGTATTTATGCACCATAGAACATCACAAATTATTAAGAATTTATATCATAAAGTCTCCATAGTGCATAAACTCACCTTGTACTAGCAATAGAAAGTATATATTAAAGGTATAATGAGCAGCAGTTTTCATAATGTGAAACAGTTATGAGGTATACCCAGAAATAATACTAAGATTTATCCCTTGTTTTCTCTGCAAAACTCATTAAAGGAAAAATAATATTTTACATGGATGAAAAACAAAACCAGACAGTAAATTATATGCCACCATTTAATATATGTTTCATACAAATGATTTATTTAAGAAGCTATGTAGAGAATATACTATATTTATGTGCAAATGTTGCTGAATTATCTTTCTGGAGTTTTGTTTAAATGACATTTCAATTTTAGCTAAAGGTCTTAGGATTACTTACAAGTAAACATTTATACAGTTGTACAACAGTAACTTTTTCTTCTGTGGTATATTCCAGTCCTGGTGCAAATTTCATTGTAAACACCACTTGGGCTTCCCCTCTCATAAATCTGTCTTCCAAAGACATACATAACATACATAGCTACAAAGTCTAGAATAATCCTGTGAAATAATGTTTTTCATAGTAACCAAATGCCATTCGGAAACTGCAGCATTATGAGTACCCTTACCTGGTTACACCATTAACAAGAATATACGTGGTATCTCAATGCCGAAACATGACACTGTGCATAAAGACCAAACATATTTCTATTTTTGACTCTTCCTGCAGCTAGTCTTATTTGAGGATTCTAGTAAATCTGCATATAATTTGCTTGGGTCATTTGTGATTTTGAAATTTTAATAGCAGAACATAATGCATCTTCCCTACTAAGCAATGATTCTCCCTTATGGATTTATTCTATGCTTTGGGCAGGAAATTCTGATTATGGGTTAGGATGTATTACCATTCCTGGTCTCAGAGAGACTAAACAGGCAAACGTTGTCACTGTGACCTATTTTCTAGGCTGCTGGATTTCTTTTTAGAGTTTGTGGAAAGCACAATTCTCCTAATGCTGTTGTGACTTCTTAAGTCTGCTCTTTTGGATTGGTTGTGGTGATTCCCAAAAATTATTTTGAAAGGTAAAAATAACTAGGAAAAAATTGTAATAGTTAAACAGTGTACTTGCATTACAATGTTATTTAAATGGACAGAACAGTGAAAAAACAAACAAACAAACAAACAAACAAACAAACAAACAAACACATAAATAAATAAAAAAGTCTGGCATTGAACAGAGAGGATTAAGGCAATGAGTCCAGCATCTGATTCACTCAGTGTCCATTTGCCTTCTGGGTGAGTCCAAGGTAGACATTTAACCACAAAGTAACCATGGGGCAATTGATTCTATGAACCCTGGTAGTCAAAGTCTAAATAGTGTTCAGAAGCTATGTCCATAACACCAGTTACTACCGTCCTCTAAACTGTAGGCTATTACATTGTTACTGTAGCATTCTTTTGAGAGAAAGAACATTCTTTTCAGTGCATATGTGACAAAAATTGCAATTAAAGGAATTCAGTTAGTGTTCCATTTGACCCCAGTGAACCTATACTGAAGAGATCATATTACAATTGCACAACAACTAAAAGAAAATTCCTATGGGGTTTTTATATGCTATACTTTCTAGTTTTCAAATGAATTTCTGACCCCCATTCTCCAAACATTGCAGATCTTGTCCCCTTCTCCAGTGAACCATTCATTCCTTAGACCTTGGCATTGTAGGGCATGAGAGACAGAGAAAGGCATGAGTCATGGATTGTGGAAGTCATCTATTGGGAGCTTAGATCTTCATAATAATCCAACCATCCTTTCAATGCATCTTACGCATGATGTAATGTGCAATGATGGGCCTTTGCAATTGACTACTTCCACATACCCATGCCCCAGTCACAATTTATCATTCCTTAATAGATTTGCAGATCCCCTCTCCCTGCCTCTTAAACATCCTTATATAAGAGCTAAAATCTTTTTATGTCCCAAAATAATCCTTACAGAGGGATTCCATAAAAGCACTTCTCAATGATGAAAGATCCAGTATTAGCATTTTACTCAAACCTCTCCCTGATCGTGTCCACCAGTACTTGGGTCACTTTTTGAGCACAGTGATCATGGTCAGAGTCATGGCCAAAACCTTTATGTCAAGGCGCTGACTTAATGTCACAGTGATTTAGATGTTCTAGCCATATAGAATGTCTTGAGAATTATTTATTTTTCCCCATATATTGGTGGTTTGAAGGCAATCATATATTATTAAGTAAGACATTTGAAATAAAAATGGTAGTTAACTAAAGAAAGACAGAGGAAGTGTACCAAAGGAACAGATGGTATAGAAATGGTGGAAACCCTTGGTTTGCCATTGTGAGATAACTGATAATATATAAAACAATAGAAAATATTAATAGTTATTCAGAAAGGACTTGGTACAAGATGAGAAATGAAAAAAAACTAATGAAAAAAGGAATGTCTTTGTGTGCAGTAATGCAGTTTGTTGAAATATCTAATGTATGTGAGTGCTAAGCATTTTAAGAGCAATAAGTGATAGGGAAAAAACAATAAAGAGCTTTATACATTGCTGTTGAGTAAAGGATTTTGGGAAATATGATTTATCATCAGAACAACCTGCTACAGGGTTGTCAGACCAAGCTGTAGTAGAAGCACGGCTAAGGACACCAAACTACGTGAGAAGAAATTCTGACCAAATTCATCAGAATAGGTCAGCAGGCAGTAAAGGGCTTACATGTATCTCTCAAGCTTACTGTGTTAAAATTCTACCTTTAAAGAAGGAAATTGCACTATAATAGAAGCAAGCAAATTTAGTTAGAGTATTTAGTCGAATCAATTCATTTATACTAGGTTCATTAGTGGGCTATGACAATTCCAGTACAGCGACATCATTTTAAGCATTTGGAAAAAAAATATATTGCAGGAAAGACAAGTAACAATTAGTCAATTTTTAAAGGTTAAAAGTCCAGTGGTAAGATAAATATACATTAATTAATATATTTATCTATCTCTATTAAATCAAACAACCCTCCCCTTAGACAATTTTCTTCTAAACTGAGAGCACAATATCTGCTCTCTGTTTCCTGTGGGCATTCTACAGAAAGTTCCAGAACATCTTCCTGTGACATATTCTCTTCAGCTTTTTCATCTTGTGTCATGTGCTGCTCTTTCATATTGGAAGTGATTGGCCCATCACTCTACACTGTTGCCTGTATCAAAGTTGCCAGATTCATGCCCTTCCATTGCTGTGCAACTCTAACTGAACTTTTGTTCTGGTTACTTAGTGAGGGCTCAATATCATCATCATCATGTGGCAAGCCATCAAATGCTTCCCATTCTTCCTGTTTCTTATTAGTTTGGGGACTCATTGTTCAGTCATGCTGTGACATTACCTGAGTTGGACTTTCTACACTGAATTGTTCACTTTGTAGGTAATCCTTAAATTCAGTTTCGATTTCATTAACTTCTGAGTTACTAATCCTCTTTTCTACTTCCCTTTTTGTTTTCTTATTTTTTTGTATTGTGAAAATTTCCATATCTGGGATTTTTGCCTGTATTTATCTTCAAATATATTTGGCTCTGCTTTTTATTGATTAGTTTTACTTTCTCATTTGCATAAATATTGTACCATATCAGATCTCTTTTTCTTTCCCATGTCCACTTTTCCTTTTTGGATAACTCCTGCTTCACCCATTTCTTCTTAACTTGGGGACTCGTTCCATCATGCCGTGACATTACCTGTGCTGTATTTTATAAACTAAATCCTACACTATACAGGTATTCCATAATTTCAGTTTCTATTTGTTTAACTTCTACCTTACTAATCTTTTTTTTACATCCCCCTATTATGTTCTTTTTTTTTTTATTGTTCAATTTTCCATATCAGGGTGCCTTTGTTTGTATCTTTCATTAAATACTTTGAAGCTGCTTTTGTATTGATTAGTTTGGCTTTCCCCTTTGCATAAATATTGCACCATATCAGATCTCTTTTTCTTTACCATGCCCATGTTTCTTTTTGTATACCTTATAAAAAATATGAATTTTGTTGTTTATATTTTTGCACTTCCTTTGTCACTGCTTTTTCCAGGAAGACCAATGTTTTTTTGTCTGTGCAAGTTTTTTTTATGGATTTTTTGTATTAACGAATGCAACTTTGTATTTGAAACTTTTGACTGTTATTCTTGTGCAAGTATTTTTCATCACTCTAATTTCTTTCTTAATCTGAATATCTTCTACCTGGAAATTCTGGGGTTTTTGCATAATAGTAGCAACACATAATTTCTTCCTTATCCTCAACAGTGCACTCGGTCATCTTTATGGTTCTTTTTTCGCCTGTCAGTTTTTGTGTCTTTTATGGACTACTACATCCTTCCTCTGACTCAGGACTAGCCTCATTGTAGGAATGTTTACATGTGAGTATTCTACACTGCCACTTTTCCAGTCATGACACCAGTGCACATACCAGGACTGGGCATTTTTTTTTATCCTGGCACTTGTGCACTTATATTTTCACCTATCTCTCACCATAATGTATGCTATTTAAGACAGAATTTCTATATCAGTATCACAGGGACCATCACATGAAAGTACTCACTAAGACTTAAGGATGAATTCAATTCCATCAATACAACTCCCTTTTCTTACTGATTTCATCATCTCTCCATTCAAACCCAGTTCAGAACTTTCCTTAATGGCATTTCTAATGTTCTGAAATTTTTACTTTCAAAGATTTGCAAAATTATAATGTTTACATAATATTTTCACAATACAGTTCCCTATTCATAACCTTTGTCTTCTAATTAATTTTCCACAGCATAATCTTATTTTGATATTCCAGAATCTGTCTTCCTTCTAATTTCTTTACCCTTCTACAGTATTATTTTTTGCCAAAAAAAAATCATACATCTTCTCCAACACTTTTTTGCAAATATTTCTTCCTTATTTCCCATAACATTTTGTATAGTCCAATGGAGATTGTAAATGTG
>NC_056734.1:303934193-303990365 GCF_019279795.1 Protopterus annectens
AGGCAGTTTACATGAGCAATGAGGATCTTTCTGAATCCTAAGGCTTGTCTCAGTTAAAGCACATACATGGAAGCATTTAATTTACAAGCTATCTTCAATATCAGACAATTTGTTAGATATCTGGCATTGATAAGAGCAGTCTTGATATATTTGGATTAGAATTTGCCATGTTTAAATCTCCAGTAGCTGGGCTCCAACTATGAAAGGCACTATGGGAGGGGGCAAGGGCCTTGGTTAGCCAGTATAAGCCATGAAACAAGAGGTGTAGGACATCCATTGTGACGGTAGATGGCCTAGCATCTCATCCCAAGCTGGCAGATATTGCACCACACAGAATGGCACCAAGTTGTTGTGTCTTTCGGCTTTTCCCGGTTAGGGGTCACCACAGCGGAACTCCGGTCCGCTAATGATTGGCAGTAGATTTTTACATGCCGAGTTGCCAGCCCTGATGCACAACCTTCAATGAAGGTGCACCCATTCATGCATGTCTCTACACAGAAGACGCTCTAGCTGAGAATAGAACAGGACAACGTCTTACTGTGAGGCGACAATACTACCATAGCACCACCACTGCAGTTACAGAGTGGCACCAAGTAATTAGCAAAATGTTGACACCAATTTTTTTTTTTTGCATTTAGGCATCATTCTGGGTGAATGTATTATTAATTTATATGAGTTGTGATACTGTCAAGATGACAGGTATAATATCAGATATAATCCCCATCAGGGACTCTATAGGATGCTTAGAAATAGGGTGGTTTGTTAATATAAAAGATAAAGTTTTTATGCTTCTTAAAAATAGCAATTTCCCTTTCTTATATATGCGTTTTTGTAAAACAGTGTTTTCTGTATGTTTCAGCTGAAGTAACTACAACAGTATTGCCACACACCAATGCAACAAACACAGGATATAATTTCACACTTGTTTCCACAGCCTACAGGCCTGGTAAGTCTGTGTGCAAGAAAAGTAGCTTTAAATATAACTTTATATAAATAATTTATTTCTGTGACATATAATGATAATTTTATATGTGTGATTATTCTTATTTAATTATATTCTTGTATTTATACAACTGGATACATAGACATTAGTACTCATAATATCTGTTGTGATGGAAAGAACCTTCAGCTTTAAGTCCACATCATTGCCCATAATAATGTCATGGCACAAGCTTAGAAAGTCTGGTACAATGCCAACAACAGGTGATGCTACTGGCATGTGGATTCAGAAATCATACCACTGGTACCAAACAAATTTAGATCGTCTTCTTCTTTTGGCTTTTCCCAGTTAGGGGGTCACCATAGCGGATCACCTTGTCTGCTTATGATTGGCAGTGGAGCTTTTACGGTGTTGAGTTGCCAGCCCGGCACCCAACATTCCACAAAAGGCACACACATGCACGCACTCACACCTAGGGCCAATTTAGAGTGTCCAATCCCACTGGCTTTGGGATGTGGGAGGAAACCGGAGCACCCAGAGGAAACCCACGTGACCACAGGGAGGACATGCAGACTCCGCATAGAAGGCACCCCAGCTGGGGATCGAACTGGAGAACTTCTTGCTGTGAGGCAGCAACGCTAACTGCTGCACCACTGTGGCTGCCCTACCAAACAAATTTAGATCTAAGATATATATAATATTAATCCTCGTAGACAACTACACACGTTAAGGCTGGCCTTAAGAGCCATTTTGGAATATGCACTAATAAACTGTGTCATGGGTACACACCATCTATATCCAAATAGGCTTCCCATCGAACACTCACAGGGAAGAGCTGTTATGGTGTAGTGGTTAACCTTTGAGACTATAGTATACATGGTCTTGGGTGCAAGGGCTGTTTAGGGAGGTTGGCATGATACTTAAGATGTTTACCTTATAGACACAAGGTTCAGGTTTGGATTTTCACATAGAGTAATTGGCTAGGCTTAAAATGGCCCACAAGGGCATTTGGCCTAGTACAAACCTATGAACCTATGTCCTGTTTTCCCATGTGCCTTTTTCACAACTATATATTACAGTGCAAGTTATTCACAATAACTGTAATTTGCATAAAGTATTAAGTACATATTCACACACACACACACACACACACACACACACACACACACACACACACACACACACACACACGCACACACAATAACTTTCTGGGGAAGGATGATAATACTGTCATGCACTTCAGCCTCTTTTCATTTTGTGAAAGGTAGTTAATTGCCTCCATTCCATCTCTAGACCTGGAAAACTGCAGTTATTGGTCCAGTTTTGCAAAATAAGGAAAATAAATAACAAACAATGATAGTAATATAGAACAGAACTGAACAGTCTAGCTGTATACGAGATGGATGCCAGCAGCTAGTGACCATATAACAGTAAATACCTGTTTGTCAATTAATAAATAAGAAAATAATCAGCCACAAGCTTTTAACATTAAAAACTTGAACTGTGTATTTAAAGATAGCTGAGCAATACAATTTAAATATTAAATATGCAAAGGAAAAGGTAATTACAGATAGTTTACATAAAAAGAAAATTCTGTCTACCCGCTATATTATATTATGGTGGCACCCATCTAATAGAAGAGTATAAGTGACCCAAATGTATGTAAATAGTGGTGTAAATAATGTCTTTATCTCAAAAAAGTTCTGAAAATAGTGATTCTGATAGTGATATAAGGTCTCCATTTTAAAAAGGGAATTTTTTTTCCTTAAATTTTCTAAGTGTCTTAGTAAGTGTACCTGTTGCTTTCAGATCTGATATATACCTTGTAATATTATTAAAAACAGATTTTATAATGATTTGTTGGCTCTAATATAAAGATAGGAGTAGGATTCCAGTGCAGTTACCCTAGGACAAAAAATCAAGTATGGTGAGGAAAGTCCTTGGCAAAGTAAATTGAAATTATTTTTGCCATAGGCATCCCAAGAGAGAAAGAAAGAGAGAGAGAGATAAATACCGACAAAGACTATTTCCCAGCAGTTTAGGACCAAGTTAAATGTAGTTATTGTATATTGCTTAAACCACAACCTTTTATTTTATTTGGATGACCCTGCCTTATTTTTTACTTTTATATAATGAACTGCCTTTTTTATGAAGACTTGTGGTCTCAGATTAATTAATCTTCCACACTAGTGGATTGCAACAGACATTTTTGGCACCATTTGTTAATGCCAAAATCCTGAGCTGTATCACACTCAATATTACTGTCAATTTTCCAAAGAGAGAGAGAGAGAGAGAGAGAGACAGACAGACAGATAGAGAAACTTGTGGTGTGCTGGGATTTTTTGTGCACCCATGTGTGAACTTAAGAACCATGATTTATTTATTTACTTATTTTCTTTTGGTAATTGTGGTGGTTCAACTAAGCCCCCTTTCCAGACACCCAGGAAGAAGTGCTTCACAGTTGTAAAAATGGATATAATAAAGGATATATACATGGAAAATAGTGATTTGAGATATATAATAGGCAATAGATTACATAAACATACATTTGTAATGTTTCCACAGTAAATGGACACAAAAACAGTTGAGTTTATACAATAAAGCAACTCACATTCCTAAGATCTGCTCAATAAAAATGGTGCAAAGCAATTCAGCAGAGGAATATCAAGGCAAGTAAAGTTTCTGCAGAAGAATTGTCAGAATATACAGACATTCCTAAGATTTTTTTTTCACTAAAATGGTATAAGGCAACTCAGTAAAGGAATATCAAAAACAAGTATAGCTATATGACACAGTTTCAGTAAATAATGAATACTTAATTTCTACCAGTTTAACCATTTCAGAGTTGTTGTTGCTGAGTGCAGGTGCAGTCCTATTTAAAGGGTAAGTAAATGTTTTGCTTACTTTGGTACAGCAGTCACCATCGGCCATAGTGTTTGTAGTCACCATAGCTAAGTCAGGACTACTCCTAGAACAGTTCCACTGTTAAAGAAACTTAATTGGGAAGAGTGTCTTGAGGCTTATTGTGCCACATTTGAACAGTATGTCCACTAAGAGTGATGGGACAGAGCTGAGTGGATGAGGATCCTGTCAGCCATGTTAACTGAAGATCCACTGAAAGCATTCACGGACCTAGAGGGGAATGAGTTTCAAGACTATAATAAAATAAAATAAAGCATCACCTTCCTGTCCTATGTGGTGGACACAGACTTATAAGATTTATAGCTGGACATTTTTTTTATAATACAATGGTAGTCTGACTTAAAGCATATAGGTATTTTATGATTAGATACTGATGGTCAATATGGTAAAAACAGAATGAGAAATTATAGCAACTGACAAATGTCAAAGATATTTACATAGTACTTTAAAAAGGTGGGTATGTCGATCTGCCTGAGCAGTCTAGATGTGTAATAAAACTTATGAGAAATGAAGGTAGCAAATAAAAATTAAGAGATATAGACAACTCCATTTTAAATCTGGAAGAAAAGGTCACATAGCTTGATATTGATCTAGTATGAGTAAAAGTATGATGTTTAGCCTGTGGAATGTGATAAAATATCAGCAAGGGTGGCTGAAATTACAATCTGTCCTAATTAATGGCAGACAACTGGGAAAACTACCAGCTACAGGCAGTGTAGTTACATTTTGAAATGGACAGTATGAAGGCCAAAAGGAAACCACCTGGCAACAAAGCAAAGTAATAGACATTCATTGAGATAAGAAACAGTATTCTATTACTCAGAGGTACTGGGAGGTACACTGGTAACGGGACTGAAAAAATGAGAGCGTAGAATCCTAAAGACACGGGAAGATTTCTACAATGGGGCTAGGCTAAGCTCAGGGTGAGGATGGCCCTCATTGTAGAACAAAGTAGTAATCTGCAAAAATCACAAAAACTGACAGGCCAAAAAAGAGCCATCTTCTTCTTCTTCTTTTGGCTTTTCCCGGTTAGGGGTCACCACAGCGGATCACCTGTCCACTCATGATTGGCAGTGAATTTTTTATGGTGTCGAGTTGCCAGCCTGCCGCCCAACCTTCCATGGAAGGCACACACATGCACGCACTCACGCCTAGGGCCAATTTAGGGTATCCAATCCACCTACAGCATGTCTTTGGGATGTGGCAGGAAACCCACGCAACCACAGGGAGGACATGCAGACTCCACACAGAAGGCACCCCAGATGAGAATCGAACCAGAGAACCTCTTATTGTGAAGTCCAAAAAAGAGCCATAAAGGTGATATATTTAGAATAAGAAAGACATTATATATTGTTACTATTATGCAAGAAGTCCAGAGTTTCTCCGCAGAAGATATACAAAAAAGATTAAGAGAAAAATTAGAGGAAATAAAATACTTGCACAAGAAAAACTGTCAAAAGCTTCAAGTGCAATTTTGAGGTCATTAATGCAGCAGATTTATGAAAAACATTATATAGACCAAGAAACCATGGGCCAGAAAAAGAAGCGACTGAGTGCAAACATATAAATAACCAAATCTAGAGATTTTTGAAAAGAATAAAAAAAGAAATATGGACATGGGAAACAAAGAGAGATCTGATATGGTTCAATATTTATGCAAAGGAGAAAGCCAAATTAATCAATACAAAAAAAGCAGCCCCAAAGGATATTTATATAGAAATACAGGCAAAGGCATCAAGATATAACAAACATAGCAAAAAAGAATCAATCCCAGACTGAACACTTACAAACCCTCTCTCTTTCATCAATCTGGTTGTCTCCCTGACAGCCTAAGTGATCACCTACCCACTTACCTTCTTTGGCACTGCTTTTGCCCTACTAAAAATATCATTTACAAACTTGTCCACAACAAAAGTCATTTCTCCCCTGAAGTCTTCAAATCCTTTCTACAACAATGTGGCTGATCCCCTTTAAAACATTTGCATCTCAGCTCAGCTGTTCAGTATTTTAATAACAAATTCCTGAATATCCTAAATAACCTAGCACCCCTTAGAAGGATTCATTCTAACTCCAAGTGCATATTTTAGGCAAGGCTAAGGCTTTTTAGGCAAGGCTCAAAAGACAAACCCACCACCGTAAATAGCACAAGTAACAAAAAACTGAGGGCAATGCTACTCAATGCCAGAAGTCTAAACCTCAAAATGCATGCACTTGAGGCACTCCTCAGTATGGAGAAAATTGATATATGTGCAGTAACAGAAACCTGGTTTAAAACTCCAGAGAGCTCCCCAGCACTACCAGGCTACAACTCATACCATACATTTTGGCCACAGAACCTGGACCAAAATACAAAAGGCGGGGGCGTATCCATATTCATTAAGGATACCCACACCTCCAGGTTAGTGGCACAGCACGATGTGTCAGAGATCATCCACATGCAACTAACAATGGGCAAAACTGCAATTCAAATTGTAGCTTGCTACAGATCACTCACCATGTCCTAGGACCCCCATTCTGCATTTCTGGAAACACTGGGAAACATAAAGGTCCTACCAAACACCCTAATATTGGGTGATTTCAATTACCTAAACATTAGCTGGGAGAACTACTCAAGTACTAACTCCCTTGCCCAACATTTCCTAGAATTTATAAACTCAAACACCCTGGTTCAACTGGTCAACACTCCCACCAGAGGTGACAACATATTGGACTTGGTTATCACCAACATGGATGACCGGTGTTCCACACGGGAGGTCAACGCCTTGCTGGTTAGATCTGACCATAAACAAATCACTTTGGATATCCACATTCCACACCCACCCCCAAACAAGGAAACCACCATGCAAAACTTTTCAAAAGCAAACTTCACATTACTTAAGACCGAGCTGGAAAGTTTCAAAGCCCCCATGCTGAAGGATAATGCTGTCCAAGCTGCAAAATCCTTTACTAATGCATTCTACGGACACCTACAAGAATGCAAGGATCGTGCCATCCCAAGCAAAACCAAGGTTCTCTCCTCTAAGAAAAGGAAACCAGTCTGGTGGACTCCTGCCATAAACAAGCTATACAATAGAGGGAGGAAACTAGTACAGAAAAAGAGTAAAATCTCAAGAAGGGAAGACATCCCTGATCAGTATCAGCAAGAAACTACGATCCCTCATAAAATCATCCAAGGTGAGCTTTGAAAGAAAAATTGACATGGACTCCAAAGATAACCACAAGGCATTCTTTAGCTATGTCAAAAATCTAAGTGGCAATGCTCAGATCTGCTTGGAGTTAGTGCAGAATGGCACAAAATACACTGAACCGACCAATATCGCCAACATCCTGGCAGACAGGTTCTGCACAAACTTCACCCCCCTCTCACCTCCAAAAGGGCCCATAACCATACAAGAAGAATGTAGAGTCCCTGAAATCACAGACACTCACATTAAAACAGCCCTCTCCAAAGCCAAAAACACAGCATCAATGGGACTGGACGGTGTCCCAGGCTGCTTCCTGCATGAGCTCAAAGATGAACTAACCCCTCACCTAAACACACTGTTCAAAATCAGCCTCTCCACAAGCTATGTACCTATAGAGTGGTGCACAGCAATTGTTATTCCACTCGACAAAGGTGGAGCCACAACAGACCTCAGAAACTATCGCCCTATAAGCCTGACTAGCTTGGTTTGCAAGGCTATGGAATGCATCATCATGGAACTCATTAACAGAGACATTGGGAACCTCCAAATACTGGACCCTACCCAGTTCGGTTTTGTTAAGGGCAGATCATGCCTCCTAAACCTGGCGGATTTCTTTGAGGCAATTACCAAGGCTATAAACGAGGGAAAGGTGGTACACACAGCCTATTTAGACCTTGTTAAGTCCTTCGACACCATTCTACATTCTGGTATTATAGACAAGCTCACCAGCCCGAACATAAACCCCTACATCACAAGATGGGTTGCCGACTGGCTCACGGACAGAACAGATATGGTGAGAGTTGTGGGAGCTAGGTCTGACTCTAAACCGGTTACAAGTGGTGTTCCCCAGGGCTCAGTCCTAGGACCCCTCCTGTTCGGCATATACTTCTCAGAGGTACAGGCAAGCACAGGAGGACTACGGCTGACCAAGTTTGCAGACAACTGCAAAGTAGGGGATATAATTGACTCTCCTGCTGACACAGACATCCTCCAAAAGGGTCTCATTGAGATGGATACCTGGTGTCAAAATCATGGTCTCAAGCTAAATGCCAAAAAGTGCATAGCCATCCCCTTTGGAAAAAAACAAAGTACCCACAAACTACCAAATAGGTGGTAGTCCCCTAAATACGGAAGACATAATAAGGGATCTGGGGACCCAAGTAGATAGTAATCTCACCTTTGATAATCACATTGCCAAAGTGGTTAGAAAATCCTTCTACGTGGCCCACCTAATCACAAAAGGGTTCGCGTCCAGATCAAAAGAGGTTATTGTGCCCCTCTACTCATCACTCATCAGATCCATCATAAAGTAAAACGCCCCATTTGGGATGTACCTTGCAAGACACCTGCAACAGCTGGAAAGGTCACAGAAGTACCTCACCACAAGGATCACTGGCCTCAAACAGATGCCCTATGCAGCTCAACTGAAGAAACTCCAGTTGTACTCAGTTGCATACTGCATACTCAGAGGTGATCTCTGCCTGACATACAAGGCCATATCCACCTCAGAACTGATGGACATGCTCCACCTAAAGAAAACCTTATCCCCTCGAGCCACATGGTCTAGGGATCTAAACCTCACCACAGCAATAAATAGGATGTGCTGGAGGGATAGATTCCTGTCCCAGAAACTTCCCATGCTTTGGAACAAAATTCCAATCTACATTAGGCAGAGCTCCTCACTAACACTCTTCAAAAGAAACCTTGATGAGTGGATGGGAAACAGAAAGTTTACCCCGGGGATCACTTCAGTGGCTGTGCTGGACAAAGGCACAGAGAACTAATCTAAGCGGGCAGCGAAAGCCAACACATTCTGGCTAGGCTTATAAATGCCTTCGGGCAGATAGCCTAGTACCTACCTATGAACCTATGAACCTATATCATGTCTTACCAATGACAACAAGCAGCTGCTCAAACAGAGAGACAGAGCCTTGTCCCTATACCATAAGATCAAAATTCAAGACTCCCTTCTCACCTATCATCAGTTATGCAACCTTGCCAAAAAACAAATGAGGCACAACAAAAAGCTATATTATGCAATAATGTAACAAAAACACCAAAACAATCCCCAGAAATTTTGGGGAGCCATTAAACAACTACTTGTGGCTGGACAGATCACAACCTCAGCTCCAACCACAACAAATTCCACAGTTAGCATTGCCTGACTATTTAATTTGCACTTTATCAGCTCTATACTCTCCCTAGTAAAAATGAGAGCAAAACCCCCCCTGCCTATTCCTAATTAATTAGACAGAACTCCTTATTCCTTTTCAGTCCAACCAATTCAAACTAATACCATCAAAAAATATCTTTCCAAACTTAAGCCCTCCTCACTGGCAGTTGACCAACTCCCCAATGAATATCTAAATCTAGCAGCAGATGCTGTCTCCTACCTTATATCTCTCCTGATAAACCATTCCATTGCTGAGCAGTATATCCTCACATTCTGGAAAATCTAACATATCATCCCTCTTCGCAAAAGTGGCACCACTACTGAGTTTGCAAACTACTGTCCAATTGCCATACTCCCTCCCATAGCCAAGATTCTTGAAAAATGCATACACAGAGAACTTTTCGACTACCCACTAAGTAATAATCTCCTATTTGCATCTCAGTATGGTTTCAGACCTAAACACAGTACAACCACTGCCATTGTTAGTTTTACAAACTCAGTCAACCAGTCTATAAATGACAACCAGTTTGTCTCTTCTATCTTTCTTGATATGACTAAGGCCTTTGATACAGTATCCCATAAAAGTTACTAAATGAGCTAGCATCCTTATACCTAATGCATGGTTTCTCAGCTAGTTAACTAACCACCAACAGGCAGTTAAATGGCAAAATGAACTTTCCACCCTGTTACTGGTCTAAGTAGGAGTACCTCAAGGCTCACTTCTCAGTCCATTGCTATTCACTATATTCAGCTATAGGCTCAGCACAGCCACCCAGCATGCAACCACCATTCAATATGCAGATGACCGTCATATGTTCAGCTCCCGCCATACCAAAACTCCTAAAAACAATCCAACAATCTTTCCAAGACATTGAAAAATACCTCTCAGACTCTAAGTCATTCTCAGCCCAAACAAACAAAGCTTATACTGTTCACTAATAGCAAGGTACCTGATAACTCTCCCCATTTCACCATCTACTCAGCCAATAAACCTAAAATTTAACCTGTCCAGCACACCAAACTCATTAGAGTCACAATTGACAACAACCTAAAATTGGACAAAACACCTTGCTCTATCAAAAAGGTCTATATTAAGCTAGGCTGTCTACACTGAGTCAAGAAATACCTAACCAATGCCATTAGACATTCCATAGCTAGGACTTATCTACGCTCTACCCTTCTTTATGCCTCACCAATATTCACTAATCTCATTGAATCATATTTAAACATACTGGAGTCCTGTTATAACAAAATCACAAGATTTGCTACAATAGTACCTTCCTTACAGATCATATCACTCCACAGCACTTCATAAACTAAATTGGATCAAACTACCTCAACTCCTATCCGTCAAACAACTAACTTTCATTCATTCCATCTTCCACCATCCAGACAACTGCCCATCACTCAAGAGCTTAGTGCTGCCCTGCTCAAACAGCAGACCACTAAGATCCTACAACAAACTGTTACTTAAAATAACTAAACCTAATAATTGTTGCAGTAACTCTCTATTCTCCCACCAAATATCCAAGTCCTGGAATTCCATCCCTCAGGCAATGCTAAACTCTAGGAACACATTCAAGTTTAAACTACTGCTTAAGGAACACATATCCATGAACTGGTTTTGCTTCTGCACTAATCCAGGCTGATCATTCTGCCCTTCCTTGTTCTTACAACCAACATATCTCTTCCCTTACTATAGTCTAACTTCCCAACTATCCCTTCTCTCACTAAATTCCAATTTCTGTCTACTTACCTCAAGCTCACTACTCCTCTTACTTCTCTGTACCTACCTCAAGTGTCGTACAGTGCATCATATTCTCTCCTTCTTGTACTTCACATCGGTATTGCCTTAGTTATCACTGTTTAGAGGAAGTAAAACTAACATAGCAGCAATCAGCTAAATCTTTGTTTATATACAATATATGTATCTCATAAGTATTTACCACCAAGGCCGTGATATTTAACTGCTAATCAGTCATTTCTCTATCGCACAGACTATTTCATGCTAGTTTATTTGTTAACTTTTTTCACTATTTTATATCATTCTCTCACTTTTTATTCTTTATGCATGAACTATTTACTGCCTACATTTACCAAAGTTATATTTTCTCAATTATTATTGATTTCTTGCACTGTTTGTAATGTATTTTTTGGGGTCCACTACATAATCTCGAAAGTTTGAAATACCAAATTTCAAAATCTCGAGACTATATAACCGAAATCCCTAAATATTGAAAGACCAGAAGCGTGAAATTCAAAATCCCGATGTACAGAGATATTGAAGTAACGCTTCTGCTGTTGTGGTTTGTGGATGAATAGGTGGAATTCAAGTAAGTATCTATGTGTTAGTGTGTTGGTTAGGGGCTTTAGTGTGTGTGTTAGTGTGTGTTGTGACTGGTATGTGTGTGTGAGGAACTGTAAAATGTGTGGGTGTGAGTTTCCCTTGTGTGTCTGTTTCTGCGATCTCAGAGTTAGTATATTTAAGTAGGGGGGTGTGGGGGGCTTGCCCCCATGTTTATTTGTACTGTAGGATTGTATGTTTGATTGTGGGGGGAAGTTGTGTGTATGTGTGTGTGTGTGCAGGAATTGCAATGGCCTCTGCCCCATGGACATTGATGTTTTGTGTACTGTTCCACGGTAGGGTGAAATTCTGCATGTTGCATTTGGTTTTGGTGTTGGTTTGTCTGTAATGTAGCATGTTACAGTCGTTGGATCTCATTTTTCGAGATTTTGGGCAGACGATATTCTGGACGTCGGTAATGTGTACTTTCGTGATTATGGGTTATCGGTCTTTTGGGCTTGGTTTCTGGGCTTTGGGACTGTGGGTTTTTTGTCATATGTAGTGGACCAATTTTTTGTAAAGGAGCTTTTCTGCCAAGGCCTCTGCTGAAAAAGAACCACTGGTTCAGTTGGACATCCCTGGTAAACAAATGTAAAATAAATAAATAAAATTATGGGACATTTCACAATACAAAAAAATAAGATCACAAAATAAGAACATAGAAGAGAAGATTAGTAAAATAGAAGTTAAAAAATAGAATCTGAAGTTATGGAATGCCTGCAAAGTGAAGGATTTTGTGTAGAAAGTCTACCACAGGTTATATCACAAAATAACGGAATGACGAGTTCCTTAAGTAAGGAGAAACAGGAGTAGTAGGAGACATCTGAAGAAGAAATATAGACATGAGAAAGAAAAAGATTTAATATGGTGTAATAGTTATACAAATGAGAAAGCAAAACTAATCAGTACCAAAAGAGCAGTACCAAAGATATCTGAAGAGAAATACAGGCAAAGGCATCGGGATATGGAAAATTTTACAATACAAAAAAAATAAGAAAACAAAGAGGAAAAGTAGAAAAGAGGATTAGTAATGGAGAAGTTAAATAAAAACTGAGGTTATGGATTACCCATGAAGTGAAGGATTTAGTGCGAAAATCTAACTCTGATAACACTATAGCGGGATAGAGCAATGGATCCCCAAATTAAGGAGAAAGCAGTGGAGCACAAAACATCTCATCAGTTGTCATATAAAGATGCTTTGGAGAATTCCATAGGAAACCAGTGCAAAAGTTGCAAATGGAGTTGCACAGCAAGGGAAGGACTAGGAAACTGTGGCAACTCTTGATGCAGTCCATGTTGTGGAGTGATAGGCCAGTGAGTTCACATATGAAACAGCAATGGATAACACAGGATGAAACTAAAGAGAATGTGGCACCGGAAGATGCTTTGAAACTTTCTGTAGCATATCCATAGGAAATGGAGAACAAAGAATGTGCCCTCAGTTTCAAAAAAAATGATCTAAGAGAAGAATTCCTTGATTTAATAGAGATGGACAAACATATTAAGATCAGTTGAAGAAATAGACTGCAGAAAGTCAATAAAACCCAAAAAGTTAGAAGTCTGAAAAAACAAATAAAGACAGTAATTAGGACTGTTCATAGAAATGCATGCGCTATAACAGAAGTAAAGAGGATATATTACTGTGCAGCTAAATTAATAACAAAGTTTTACCACAAAAACACAGGACAGTAAGAAAAAGTAAGGGGAGAAATCAAACATCATAACGGACATATTGAATAGAGAAAACTGTAAAGCAATTAAGACAAGAAGTGTCATTGTTAGAAGAGTTCAGAAGATGGAACAGATCAACAAAAATACTGAGAAAGGCACGATAAAAGCAATGCGCAGTATCAGAACAGATCAGAATCTGTCATGCACTTTCACAAATAATACATTAAACATATCAGCACAGGTAGAAAAACTTAGAAGATATGCAAATAAATGTATAGGAAAAGTACAAAACACACAATTTGTTGATGACCCAAAAGGTTTTATAGAGAATTGGTAAAAAAGGCAAAAATAATTGAAATACCACCAAAAAAAGAAGGAATTGATACATTTTGGAGAAATATCTATGAAGATCCTGTGGAACATAACAAAGATTCTGAATAGATAGAAGAAGTAAAAGAAAGAATAAGAAGTTCAAATGTACAGATAAGAAATACGAGGAAGTAATGGCCAGACAAACTGAAATAAAGTTAAGAAAATCTCCTAATTGGAAAACCCCAGGCTCAGATGCAATACCTTACTTCTGGCTAAAACTATTAACATATTTACATGAAGATTTAACCATGAATGAGAACTACTTATATGAGCACTCCAAGCAGACACCAACCTGGTTAACAACAGGAAAAACAATACTCCTGCTTATGAATGAACCTGCAAGCTATCCTAGAACTATAGACCAATAACTTTCTTTCCAATAATGTATAAACTATACAATGCAATTGATGCATACAGAGTTTATAGTCATTTTGAAGAAAACTCAGTCATGGTAATAGAACAAAAGTGTAACAAAAGAAAGTCATATGGAACAAAGGACCATTTGGTGTTTATTTATTTTTTATTTATTTATTTAACATTTGTTGACCGGGAATGTCCGACTAGGTTCCACAGAGCCTGTTTTCAGCAGAGGCCTGGGGAGAAATGCTCCAGATGCATGTCTTTGGAATTTGGGAGGAAACCGGAGTACCCGGAGGAAACCCACGTGAACACAGGGAGAACATGCAAACTCCACACAGAAGGCACCCCATCCGAAAATCGAACCGGAAAACCTCTTGCTGTGAGGCGACAACGTTAACCAATGCACCACTGTGCCACCCAAATAAAGTCATAATGGAGAACTGTAAAAAGGGAAAGAATGTAAGTATGGTATGGATAATCTACAAAAAAGGCATTCCCACTGTAGTGAGATCTCAGATTTGGTGTATATAAGTATGGGAATGTGGGAGCATAGCCCCCCTCCCACTTTGTTGGGTTTAATTTAATGTGTTTGTATTTTGGATAGTGTGCTGGCCAACTAGTTAACTTACTATGTATATATATATATATATATATATATATATATATATATATATATATGTATATATGTGTCTCTCTCTCTCTCTCTCTCTATATATATATATATATATATATATATATATATATATATAGGTCTACTTCAGTCAATCGAACTTTTACAAGTTTGAACCACATATGGCAGAGACCATATGTTCGAACTTGTAAAAGTTCGAAAACTGATGTAAAACCACAAAAAACAAAAAAACACAAAATTAAAGGTCTATAGCTCCTTTGTACCCCCCACAACCCCCTTACTTAAATATACCAACTCCGAGATAGCATTACATTGCGGAAATGGGAGATCTTCCCTTTCCTCTCTGTACGGAGATCTCCATCAACTGAAGGGGACTTATATATATATATATATATATATATATATATATATATATATATATATATATATATGTGTGTGTGTGTGTGTGTGTGTCTATAAGTTTCCCTTCATATCAGTGGCATGCAGGTTTTGTGTGAGTGTGTTTATGTAAACAAGTACATGTATACATCTCAAACAAGGGCTTGCCCCTTCTAAGAACATTCATTTTGTATTTTTATAAGGAGATTCCTAGGTGGTTTGTTAGAGAAATGGAAGCCAGGGCTTTGAAGGGGAGACAGATAGACATGGCACCTATACAAAGGTATGTTTGGTTGACATAATAAGTCACTATGCCTATCCTATAGTAGACAGGAAAGAGGTTCTGACTTATAACTAAGCAGACTTGAGTTTTATTTGTGGTTTGGATGCTGAAGGGGATGGCTGGTAAGAGATGGGCATATGCTGACTCCCGCATCAGAGGAGTGCATAAGTGGTACAGAGGTCTAGCCAGAGAATTTAGTTTTGTACTCACAAATACTTATTGCTGCACCCACCCCACATGGAATTTAAAAATAGTCACTGATTTGAAAATGTTTCCTACTGAGCACATAATACATGTATGAGTAATTTTCAGCTGCTCCCTTTAAAACTACAAATTATACTGTTTTTAGAATTGCAGTAACAGACATAATATGATTTGGGAAAAATAAAATGTTAGTAGGTGATACTCAGAAAAAATGTTCTCAGTAGAGTGCAAAAATGTTACCTGGCTATACCACTGTTGATACAGCCCTTTCAGGTGGAGTTGCATGTGATGAAATTATACATCTGTATTACTACAACAAAAAGTAGGATGAGAGAGTGTGAGCCTTGCCTAAGAGTATTCACATTTCAGATATGCAACACGAGTGTGTGGGGAACTTTGAACCTACACAGAATGTGTCATACCAGCCCTCTGCCTCATTTGTCACTATTAGGACCAGGGTGCAGGAGTGCAGCAAAAATAATCTGATGCAGATATGTATGTATAAAGGCCTGTGTTCATCTGACAGTCACTCTTACTGCATGGTCAAACAATATGTTTCCACTAATGCAATTCCAACTAAAAAAAAGAGATTTCCCCCAGTAGAGGGATATTTGAGTGTCAGAATAGGATGCAAGAGCAAATGAGCCACATTGGGTGGGTGGTATAGGGGTCAGGGAGATGGAAGTCAAAGAAGTAAGAGCAAAGTGGTCAATAAATACATGTCTAACCTGTTCCAAATGGGTACTGTATACTGTCATGCTGCAGGGACCCATACATGTTTCAAAGTGACTGCATAAATAGATACTTGGCTTATCACTTCACTACAGGATCATACTGAGTAACAATCAGCTGTGGTATAATGGCTGTCAGTGGTGCTGTTGGATCCTATAGTTTCCTTCATATTGCTGCTGCTGCTGCTGACAGATGTATGTAGGTGAACACTGTCTGGTTTGCAGGATGTAGGTGGGGGGGGGGTGGATGTGAACCTGTAGTAGAAAGTGCATACTCATGTGGTTTGACATTTCATTGAGTCATTATTTGTTGCAGGTCCTACAGTCGTGTCATGTATCAGCAGTGCTTCTGATGGGTAGAAGCCTTAAATGATGCTGTTCCCAGAAAGTAGCATGCAAGGCAAATGTAGCACTCCTGCAGCTGCTGAGAATACTACTGACATGCCTGGTGATAAGGTACTGATACCTGACACAGCTTATGGTATGGAGTATGCAGTTCCTGTTTACACTTAACTATTGTATTATACCATCATCTAACACAGAAAAAAGAGAGAGAGAGATAGAGAGAGTTATAGAGAGAGAGAGAGGACATAAACTTGTCTCAAACTGCCCAGGTGGGAAAACTGAATGTGAGATGATAGAGCAGCTATGGCTTCAACCTCTGCAGCAACTGTCTCTGTTAGGTCCATATACAGTGGCTAATGATGGTTTACTGGTAGGACACACTAATTTAGTAGCTCAAGAATAACTAGTTTAGCATGTTTTGCCTGCAGTAATCTGGCAGGCTATGAAGTCCAGCAAGAAGCTAACCAAGCAAAGCATAGCATTTGAGTCACCCTTCAAAGGGCAATGCAAGACATGACAAATAAGTAGAGAAAAGAAAAATAATGAGATACTTTAAGTGATGATGATGATGATGATGGCACAGGTCAGTCTATTTACAACTAAGGAAAATGTATGACACATTACTTGTGTCTTCAGCACACAGTACAGCCAAGCAGTGTGTATGCATGATCACATATGTGTTATGGGCTAGAACCACACTGTACGTATTTGTTTAAGAAAAGATAATTTTGCCACTGACAATTGTACATGTCAGCCCTATTAAACCATGATGCAGAGATTCACATTCATCTGTGTAATCCTCCAACATGAAAAAAACAGTGTTACGTAGAAGGAACAAATGCCATATCACCTTGTATGTTTGACTACTGTCATGACAGATTGGCTTCCACATGCTGGGGGTCCTCATTTCATATACTATGTGGCTGTCACATTCACTGAGGGTGTGATGTTGCTCTGTGCAGTACTGGAATTGACTCATCCTAGTTTAGTGTGCTTCTTGGCATATAAGCAGGTGATAGCGGCTGCATCACCTGATAGTTTCAACTTCATGCTGCTGTGTAATAGTAAGCAAAAAATATTGTAGTCACTGCAGCTTCTGTAGTTCACAGTAAATTGCTTTTCACTAAGTGTGCACCATTTTACTGTCTGTCTTAGTCACATTTGTCCTGTCACTATAAATAATTCTAAACCACACAGTTGATGTTTTTTGTATGGCAATTTACCTGGTGATGTGTTGATGTTGGTATTCAAGGTTTGTACCTTCTTCCAGACTACTCTCTTTACTCCCATTACTGTTCCAGGATTGTCGTGAAGATACCCTGGCTATCCTACCCATTTTTTGAATTATCATGTTCTGGAGCATGGCACACAATTAATATTTTACTAATCTCCTCTACTGCATATAACACGGGACTATAGAGGTATCAAGGAATCTAAATATTACTTCAGTACTCAAAAAATTCATTTCACAATAATTTTGTATTAGAGATGTTTGGCGTAATGCCCGTGTTTTGCTGCTATATGAGGAATGCATGCTGTTAGCCACAGATGTAGCACATAGGCAGTGCAACCTGTAATAGTAATTATGGAGGATATTTTAGACTCTTCCATCATGTCAATTTATGCTATATTATATATGCATCCATCTTGTTATGTTCTTATTTACCACTTAGATGGATATTTATGATTTGGCCCTCTTATAGCAGAGTTCCATATTGAAATGTCAGCACTCAAAATGCAGAGTGATGATAAGCCAAAAAAAAAAGAATAAAAACCCAGGAAAAGAGCAAATCTTGAAACTCGCTTTTCTCCTTTAAATGTCTTTTTTTGTGAGGGGAAGCCCCCTGGCCCCTGTCTTCTCTGATGTGGGACCAGGCTCCCCACCACCTAAACTTATATATACCAACATCACCTTACATTGGGGAAAAGCGACTATTTTAGGAAATGGCCATCTAACCCTCTCAAAGCAGAGGTGGTGCAGAATTGATATTTTCCAAATCTAGGCAAGATACACAATTCCAGGACTATATACACAAATGTTGTAGGTACCATCAATGTTTTATAACAGAAGCAAGTGAGGCAACCATGTACATTCCTGTTTTGCATATGTCTGTGTCTGGACCTGACTGATCAGTTGTGTCATTGCAGGCAGCTGAGCAGTGCTACAGATCTCCAGTGCAGAAGTGGGTCCATATGTTGACCTAACAGAAAATCAAGTAAGGTCCCTACTATACTCTAATACTATATCCAGGTATTGATTTATGATTCTGAACACAGGAATCAGGGAGACTCCAGTGGTATTTCCACACCCCCCCCACAAAGGTAACCACCATGAAAAACTTCTCCAAAGCTAACTTTGGGCTCTTAAAAACAGAGGTGGCTAACTTCACAGCACCCATGCAAATGGAGAATAGTTGCATGACCGCCGAATCATACACCAATGCACTGTAAAAACATGTACACAAATGCATGGATCTCGCCATACCCAATCGAACCAAGATGCTCACCTCCAAAAATAGGAAGCCAATCTGATGGTCCCCTGCCATAAACAAACTCTACAACAGAAGGAGGAAACTGATGCAGAATAAGGTGAAGTCCCAAGACTGGAAAAACTCCCTTATCAGCCTCAACAAAAAGTTGAGATCCCTCATTAAATCCTCTAAAGCTAGCTATAAAAACAGAATTGAAGCAGATAGTAAAGACAACCACAAGGCCTTCTATAGTTACGTAAAGAATCTCCACTCAATACCCAGATTTGCTCTGAGCTATTCCACAATGGTACCTCCTATTCTGAGCCAACAGATATTGCTAATATATTGGCCAACAGATTCAGTGCCAACTTTACCTCTCCCCCCAAAGGATCAATCACAATACCAGTAGATTGCCAGGCACCCAGTATTACTGCTGCACAGGTTAAAACAGCACTGTCCAAGGCCAAGAATACAGCTTCTATGGGACCTGACAATATCCCTGGCTGTGTCCTACATGAACTACAGAGTGAACTGGCACCTCACCTGTGTGCCCTGTTCTATTACAGCCTCACCTCAGACTTTGTCCCTACTGAATAGCGCACTGCTACAGTCATCCCTCTCCACAAGGGAGGAGTGACTACAGACCCCGGGAACTATCGCCCCATTAGCCTGATGAGTCTGATATGCAAAGCTATGGAATGCATCATCATGGACCTAATAAACAAGGATATAGGGAATCTCCAACTCTGGATCCTACACAGTTTGGTTTTGTGAAGAGTAGATCATGCCTGCTCAACTTGGCTGACTTCTTTGAGTCAGTCACTAGAGCTGTGGATGAAGGCAAGGTGGGTCATACAGCCTACCTTGATCTGGCCAAGGCTTTTGATACTATTCCTCACTCAGAAATCATAGAAAAACTCACTAAGCTAGGCATCAACCCCTATATCACTAGGTGGGTTACAAACTGGCTCACAGATAGAACCCACAGTGTGAAAGTAGCTGACTGCAAGTCAGACTGCCAACTAGTCAGGAGTGGAGTCCCACAGGGTTCAGTCCTGGTTCCTCTCCTGTTTAGTATCTACTTCTCTGACGTTCAGGCCAATACGAAGGGACTCTGACTGACAAAGTTCGCAGACGATTGCAAGTTGGGAGCTATTATTAACTCCCCAAGTGATGTTGACATTCTACAGAATGGCCTCACTGAGATCAACAACTGGTGTCAGAACCATGGCCTTAAGCTTAATGCCAAAAAAATGTGTCGTCATCATTCCCTTTGGGAAAAACCTGGTTCCCAAGAATTACCACATCAATAGTAGTCCACTGAACACAGAAGGAATTATAAGAGATCTGGGAACACAGGTTGACAGCAACCTCTCTTTTGATCACCACATTGTCACTGTGGTCAGAAAGTCCTTCTATGTAGCACATCTCATTACTAAGGGTTTTGCATCCAGGAAGAAAGAGGTCATTGTCTCCCTCTACTCTTCCCTCATGAGGCCAATCATTGAGTACAATGCCCCTTTTGGCATGTACCTCACTAGACACCTGCAACAATTGGAGCGGCCACAAAAGTACCTCACAAAGATGTTCTAGGCCTTAAACACTTGTCCTATATCGACAGACACAAAAAACTCCAACTATTCTCTGTCTCATATCGCCTACTTAGAGGCGATCTCTGCCTGACTTACAAAGCCATGTCTGACCCAGCTCTGTTAGAAAGGCTACATCTAAAGAAATCCAAATCTCTCCGCACCACATGCTCAAGAGACCTCAACCTCATTACCACAATTAACAGAATGTACTAGAGGGACAGGTTCATAACCCAGAGACTGCCCATGCTATGGAATAGACTTCTCATACATGTCAAGTAGAGCACCTCGCTGACCCTCTTCAAGAGAATTCTTGATGAGTGGATGGGAAATAGAAAATTCACCCTGAGGATAACTCCAGTGTCTCTACTCGACAAAGGCACTGGGAACTAAGGTCGGGTGGCATGATGCCAGGGTAATTCTATGGCTAGGGTTGTAAGGAACCCAGGGCCATTAGCCTAGTACACACCTATGTACCTATGTGTGGCTGTCAGGATTTCTAGAGAAATACACAAGTTGGTGTTCACTTGTTTTAGGTAGTAATGTAGACCTTGAAATGTCATTTGTGGTTTGCACATATTACCATTCCTTGTCTGCACAGCAGAAGTCAGCAACGTTCTACACTATGAAACTGTAAAGTGCCAGTCATAATTTCCTATTACGCAAGATCCTACATTGCATAGGGGCTAGACCTTCCAGTGTTTATGCCACCATTTCATCAGGTTATGGTACATGACATTTATGGCAAATATGAGAATCTGCCATTTTATCTGCTTTAACTTTCATGTGTCCAAGTGTATAAGCATGTTAATATAAGATGATGCCCCTGAATCTTATAATGTGCAACAGCTGTTACCTGCAGATCTCTCTTTTGGATATAAAGATGCTATAATTTGCCTTTTCTCTGTTCACACTGTATTTTATTAAATTGCTTATATTCTATGTGTATTCATATAGAATGTATTGTGTATTACAGCTGTGTAATTATTTATAAATTCTAGCATTAGAATTATTTTATTTCTTTAATTATATATTCTATAATTTCAGAATTATGTATGGAGGTTGCAAGTATATAAAAGAACACTTTCAAATTTTTGTTTTATTTTACATTTTTTTAAATAAATACATAAAATTAGATTTTTTATGGATTAAATATTTTTCTTTAAATAAAGTGAAAAGTTTATTTTAGTGCCATAATTATGAGAAAAAGAACAAATAAGCTGTAATTACTAATAACCAATATGGATGATTCATTCATTACAGGTACAGATTTTAAATCTCCTTCACCAGGTGTTAGCAAATTATATTCTACCATTTCAGCTGTGACAGTTTCAAATGAAGGTGGAATGGCATCTAAATGGACCAATGTACCACAAAGTAACGTAACTTCAGTGTCAGCAGTAACAAACACAGGACAGCAAACTGAAGTGAGCAAAACGACTCGTAATATGAGTACAGAAGCAATGAAAGGAACAACATTACGTAATAATGCAACCTTGTCAACAGCAATAAGTGGGGAATTACCAAACAGTATGAGCACACAGAGTTCTAATCCAAACCCTTTCTTTACTACAACCACAGTGCCAACGAATAAAACTTCACCCTTGTTAACAACGCTGAGCACAACAACAAGATCAAATATAACTACAACATTTATAACTAAAAAAAGTACATCGACAGGTACTTCTGTTGTGACTAGCTTTAGTACAAAGCAAAATTCCTCACCACAGACCACAGGTAAGGATTACATAGCTATTTGTATTGTTTAGAATATTGTGCTTAGAATATTGCCTTATTACAGACACAGATGAATGTAACATTAGTTACTTCCTTTCATTTGTGTTATTATTGAATAATTCACCCAACAATGACTGCATTTTTCTCAGGTGAAATGAAAGCATGAACAAGGGATGAGTATACTATGTGTCTCTTTAAGTAACACAATGCTCTGACAGCATATTGTTCTGAGGTCATAAACTAATGCATTTCTTCTTATCATATTGTCAGTGGCATGAAATACGCAAGTTGAATCTGTATAAATGTATAAATTCCAGAATCCACACAATCTACTAAAATAGTAAACTTGAAAAATGGGAGAGAAATGGCTTGCAAATAAATTATTCATACTAAAAGCAATGTTTGCATACAGATTCCATAATCTGCTCTGTGAAAAATTGCACATATTGCCAAACAGTTAATCTGAATTTTAGCTATGAATTCCAGGCAAACATATTGACAGACAGAAAGATGGGTGGATACATCATAAGATATGCAGATAAACAGACACCCAACGGAAACAAATTATGTATCCTGTTGTAACCCCTTCATTCTGGTTAGTATATATGCCATTAACTCTGCTTCCCCATACTTTTGAAAGTACTTTTTCTGCAATGTTATTCCTCACACAGTTGTATCTTAGAGGAAGCATTTTGTGAAATAGTTTCTTATTATCATCGTATTCTGTCTGACTTCCAGTTGTTTAATGCAGCTATACTTATTATGTTCACTCTTGTTACTGTCTTAAAACACAAGGAAAACTGCTACCTGAAGAAAAAAAAGGCTCAGTTTTCACAGGCAGCATCCTCCAGAGCTTCTAAACATCTGCTCATTCTGTTTAAATAAATGTGGCTCCTCTGACACACTAACGCACGACTGCAAACTGTGGTACCCTCTTACTGCTCAGAAATGTTACAGAAATAGCCTTGGCCTGGTGGCATACAATGCTAAAGTCCTGACTATGACTCAGACAGCCTGGGTTTAATAAGCGTCTTAGTCACTGGAAGTACCAAGCACAAAGGAGATTGAGAGGGAGCAGCTTATGCTGATTTGTCCATGCCTAGGGGCAAGAGGAGGAAATGTGCCTAATACACTACTGACTACAGAGGGCTGAGCGATTGTGGGTAGCAGTCTCAGGGTTGGGAAATTTGTCACATTTACACAAGAAGTGGTCAGAGCTAGAAGAGTTGGAAGTAAGTGCACCTGATTGGTGGACATCTGACACCCTACCTCCAGACCCCATCTTACAGGAAATGAGTGAGCCTTAAAGCTCTCTATTTGGTCAAAAAAAGAATAGGACATAGGGCTGTCAACCTGAACTGTGGAAAAAAAAATGGGCTGAGCGTTCATCCTGTAGGAATGAACGGTGGCTCAAGAAGGTGAAAATTGGGGAACCAATGGGCGGCACACAGGGTAAAGAAATAAAACACACACACACACACACACACACACACACACACACACACACACACACACACACACACACACACACACATATATTTATATATATATATATATGGATTCCATACATTTGGTTGAATTACACTTAGTCAAAAATGATTCCAGACATTGCACTTCACTGAAAGCTCACTTGACTGAAAGCTCACTTAGTCAAAGTTCATTTAGTCGATAATGGAATATAGCCTCTGCCCCACTGCAGTGCAACCCTGGAGTGAGAATATTAAATAAGGGGGGGGGGCATAGCCCCCCCTCATAATTTTAATGTATTCACTATTATAAGAAGGTATATCCATTAGAAATGCATTAATATATATATATATCTTTAGTAAAAACTATAGGCATAATGTGGGGGGCTATATCCCCCCCTCCAATATGGGGGGCTGCGCCCCCCCCCTTATTTAATATTCTCACTCCAGGGTTGCACTGCAGTGGGGCAGGGGTTATATTCCATTTTTGACCAAATGAACTTCGACCAAGTGAGCTTTCAGTCAAGTGAGATTTTAGTGAAGTGAAAAGCCTGGAATCATTTTCGGCTAAGTGTAATTCGACCAAATGTATGGAATCCATATATATATATATATATATATATATATATATATATATATATGTATATATACTAGAAAGATGTGAGTATAAACAATTGCTTCAACATCTAATTAATATAAACAGGATCCTTGATTCTCACCATGGCTTCAAGCGTCACCATAGGGCTGACATTGTGCTCCTTCACTTACTGGAATTCATTCACTCTCAAGTTCATGAAGTCAGATTTGTTGGCACAATTTCAAATGTCAAAGACTTCAGCAAAGTTTGCCATTTTGGGCCCATGGATTTACTGAGTATTCTTACTCTCACTATGACTGCAATAAGATAGCTCTATAAGCAGGTGCCTGTCTGAATGATGCTGGCCAGATGAAACAGAACTAAATTTCCTTTGCTTCCTGAATGTTAAAAGAGTTCCCAATGGGTCTGTGCTGAGTTTGTGCTGGATCATCTGCTATTCACAAATTTTCTGAATGACACAGCCCATCACTCTGTAGAATCTGAGCTCATTCAGAATGTAATGGACTCCACAGTTGCCAAGGCAAACTATTCACCACAGACTATTAGTTAATATATCAGGTTTGCTTCTGTTCCCTTCAGATTTGGCTGCAAAGTCTACATTTCAGTGCATCAATAACTAAACTATAATGTTTTTTTCCAAATCATCACAACTTAGTCTATACTTGGACCTATCTACTGCTAACTAACACAGCTTAAAACACAGTCCTTTCCAGTATAAGCATTCCTGCTCTTAATTCAACCATCACTGAGAATTTTCATGTATAAAACTCCTTACAAATGTTAAGAAAATCACTTTGAAATGTGTCCATCATGTCAGATACATTGGCACAAAGATCAACGTGATGCTTGGCAAATTATATAAAGCCATGATATTTCTTAAGGGTAATTCAAGAACTCCACAGTAAATTCTTACCTTCTTTCATCTCTGATGTACTTTGTAAATCTGTAGACTAGAAGCTCTCCTCTCTGCAACATGTGCTTGAGCATTGTTGGAAAGATCACCAGATTTGCTGATGCATCACTGTATAACACAGCATATTGGTTTAAGCCCTTGTTGCTCCCATAATGCCCTTTTCAGGTAGAGTCAGTTGAAGGATATCCCAACATACCAGGTATCAATTTAGCCCTTTCAGCTAGTAAACTGTGGCATATCAGTGAGCCTCTTGTTAATGCCAAAAGTCTTAACAACAACTTGCTTGATCTTCAGGTTCTCCTATGGCAGAAAACCTATACATGTGTAGAGATACAGCACTCCCTCCATATCTGACTTTTACCCCTACCTTGCATTCAGACCTAATGCAGACTGCTGTGGCATTTCCATATTTGTCAAGGAACAGATCCTTAAGAAATAGGGGTGGAACTGCATTTAAATTTAGGTGCATCTGTATGGTACAAATGGGCATTAGGGGTGGTGATCTAGATAATATTCTGTTATTGAAGGAATTTGAATGGATAATATGTCTACAGGCTGATAACCTCCAGGCTTTCTAATGGCCTATTTAAGAAATTTAGGTATGATGTGCTTTAAATAATGGTTAAGGTCTTTATGTCCCAGATACAAGGTACAGGCTTTGATTTTGACATCTGGTTATTGACTAGGCTTGTAATAGTCTACAGACTGATAGCCTAGTATCAACCTTTGAACCTTATGAACCTTTAGACAGATTCCCAGAGACTCAGAAATTGCACTAATTAAACTGCAACTTAACACGAAAAGACAAGCAATCAGTTTAGGGCCTGTTACTGTTCACCTTCCATGACCACTGATGATGATGATACGATTCCTAAATGTACTTCAGGAACTTTTATTAAAAATACCTTTATAATGAGAGATTTCAATTACCAATCAAAAAACTGGAGCACCTATACCTTCAAAGTTGGATGTGCCCAGACATTCTTAGGCTTAATAAAAGAAAGATTCTTTGAAACAGACATATCAAACTATGGGACATAATATTGTTGATCTAGCCCTAACTATTATAGTTACTTTTACCACTTCTGTAGTTTCTCCATCCCCGGTTAAGCATGACCATAAACCTGTAACCTTCTCTTTCAAAATCTCTAAAACCCTGCAGTCAATAATTCTGAATTCAGAGATTTCAAATGGACAAACTTCCTCAAACTCTATGATATGTCAGGCAAATTCACTCCTAACATCACCAGATCTGACACTGACATAGGTGCTACTTATACAAAGGAGTTGTATTTTCCACTTAGATAAGTGCCTTGACCAGGCTATTCATAACAGAGCCGTATTTAACATAGAGTTTAAGAACAAACCTCCCTGATGGCCCACTAGCTTAAATATATGTTATAAGAAAAAAAAACACTTCTTAAGTCCTATAACAGATTCATAATTCTTCATATTAAAGACTGCATCAAGAATATCAACAAGGAACTAAAAGCTACTGTCTGGGATAATAAGGCAAATCATAAACTTAAATTAGTTTCTGAAGACAATACTTTTAAGTCCTTTTTAGTTACATTAGGAAACTAACGCCTACCAATTTTCTGAACTTATACAAAATGGCACCACTCGCTGAGACCAGGCAGACATAGAAAATGTACTAGGTGACAAATTTTGTCCACAAATTCCAAAATCACTTATGCCTCCTAATATCACAAAGGAACATTTATTGAATGTGCTGTCTAAAACCAAAAATACTATTTCCATGCGGCCTGATAATTTATCTAGTAAATAGCACCAATCATGCTCTTGTAGAGCCCATGCTTAAATTGTTTATCCTAAGCATAGCTGCAAGATTTGTTGCAGAAATATGGGGACTGCTGTGGTGATGCCCCTATACAAGAGTGCCCCTTCTATTGTCCTGGAAAACTATAACCCCATTAGCCTGAGTAGTCTGATTTGCAAACCCATGGAATGCATTATCCGGTCTTTTAAAGATCCATCCCTCAAAACACTATTAGAAGTGTACATCACTTTGGCTTTGTCAAAGGGAGATCCTGTCTACTCATTTTTATTTATGTATTTATTTTTTTTAGTACTTGCTTACGTGGGAGGGTCCAACTGGGATGACTAGCATATCCCTTTTCAGTGGAGGCTCAGAAAGAAAAGTTCCAAAACATACAGATACTATACATTTACAAAGTTTACAACTATTAATACATTTAGCTGTTAATACATTGAACAGAATGAATACAGAGAACAATACTAAAAGCATTGTGGGCACTGACTGCATTTAAAACAACACACTTGTAGCTGCAGTACTTGAAGTTGTATTTTTGATAGCTGGATATTTAGGGGTTATATATAAACAATATAGAGAGGTGCTGAAGGAAAACACTAGATATAGATAGAAAAAGATGTTCTAGTATGTACAAGGATCAGATAGATGGTTGTTTTATACATGTCAGGGACAAGCCATACAAAATAGTCAGAGTGAAAGGAAGGTTGATGTATGTAGAAAAAAAAAGAGGGGTGGCTATACAGATACTATTTGTAAGTTATTGGTCACAGGAGCAAAGCCATGTCTGGACAGATGGTATTTAAGCAAAGATATGAAAGTAGCCAGGATGGAGATATATTTTAGATGGCAAGGGATTGCATTCCATAATTTAATAACATAGGTATAACATAGTGAGTCATCTGTTGAGTTTTTTGATTTGGTAGTTAAAATTGTTTTGAAGTGCTGGGTAGTTGTTAGGCTGGTATATTAGGGTGTGAGTTGTAGCTAGTTGGAAATAGGTTAGGTAATTTTTTAGTTCTAATTATTTCAACCTTTTTAGTGCATGACAATTATGGGAACAGGAAGGTTAATGGCAAATATGGCAATTTTATTATTGCATGAACTTAGTTTTGACAGTAGATTGGATTTAAGATTAGTGAGCATGGCAGAAGCATATAGTAGTGAAGGTAGAAGGTATGCATTAGCTAAGTTTTTTCTTGTATCATTTGTAAGGTAGTAATATTTAATTCTATATAATGTTCCAAGTTTTGGTGTTTTTTTAATTACATGGGCTATATGCTGGTGAAATTTCAGGTTATCATCTATTATAACCCATAATAGTTTGGTTTTGGATATTACTTCTAGTGTGATATTATTACTAGAGGTGATGGTGATGCACTATTTAAGTTCAGAGGAGTGTTTAGATGGGATCCACACTAATGCACGAACGGCAGTTTCACCAAAAGTGAAACCACCAATCATACATTCGCGAAAGTGCTTTTCACAGAAAAATGATAAGATATAGGGAAAATCAGGGGGAATGGCTTTTGCTGAGATTGTAGTACAGTGGAGATGAGGTAATATTCCCTTTTCCCCACTGTAATGCAATCTCAGAGTGAGACTATAAAAGTAGGGGGTGGGGGGGTGCAGCCCCCCTGCTTGAATGTTAGTTATGTGTTTTTTTTTTTTTTTGGGTGTTTATTTTGGGGACTTTAGTGAAAGTGATTTTTTTGGTTAAAAGCAGTTTCTCTAAAGTCTGTTAGGTGAATGTGGATTCGGACTATTGAACTTTCATTCAATAGTCCTAGATCATTTAGATGTGAAGATCATGAGTTTTATTTTGCTAGGGTTGAAAAGAAGTTGAGAGTTGGTTAGGCAAGTTTCAATACAGTAGATGGAGTCTTGTGGGATTTTTTTTATAATATGGAGAGTTTAGAGACACAGCAGATGATAGTGGAGTCATCTGCATATTGAGTAATTGAGACAGAACCCTTGTGTAATGAGTTGGTATATATATTTAATAGTAGAGGATCAAGTGGGTCACCCTGTGGTACTGCTACAGTCACTGGAAGGTAAGACAAGAAGGTTTGCTGCAACTTTGCACCTTGTTGTCTGCTGGAGAGATAATTATGAAACCAGGCTATTGTGGTTTGAGAGAGGTGACATATACAGAGTACATTAAGTAGATGTTGATGGGGAACAGTGTCAAAAGCTTTAGATAAGTCTGGGGAGATGGATGAAACAAACTGGCCTTTATGCCTTTCTGCATTGATAGTATTGGTAAAGCTTAGAAGGGCAGCTGTGGTACTGTGTTTGGGTCTGAAACCATGTTGTGGATTTGTGATGAAGTTATGAGAGGTAAGGTGTGTCATAATCTGGGTATAAGTACACCGTTCAAGAATTTTGTCTAGTGGGGAAATAATGGCTATTGGTTGATAGTTGGAAAGGTCAGTGACAGTACCACCTTTATGTAAAGGAATAATGTAGGATATTTTCCAGTTCTCCAGGACTGTACTTTCGTTTAAGGAGCAAGTGATGAGAACTCTCGTAGGATAGGTCAGTGCCTTTGCTGCCATGGAAAGGTATTCTGAGGGTAGATTATCAGTAGCTGGCTTTAGTTTTGTAAGTGCTTTTTGATAGACTATGTTGGTATTGGTTTGAAGGAGAATAGAGGACTATGGCTGCCTGGAATTATAGGAAGCATGAGACTGGATGAACTGCTTTTCAGTTGCTTGAAGACAGTTTGAATTAATTGGCTATTGAACTGGTTAGCTGTTGATTCTAAGCTATTCTTGTGGGGGCTAGATGTACTTGATGACCCTAGATTGAGTCAATTATTAATAGTTTTCCAGAACGGTTTGGGGTTATTTTGGTGTTTTAGTTGTAGGCTTAATTAGTAGCTTTCTTGGCCCTTTTGTATGTGTCTTTTTGCTAAATTTTTTATTTGACAAAATTTATCTCAAGCAGTTAGTGATTTGTTTTGCAGCCAGCATTTCCATGCCTTGTTTCTTTGTAGTATTAGTTTCTTTTTATTCTTAGTAAGCAATGGGGCAGGATTATATTTTACTCATTTTAATCTCAAAGGGGCTTGCTGATTTAATATGCCAAAGTAAGTAGAGTTAAAATATGTGACATCTTCATTAAGTGAGAGGGGTTTTATAGGAGTCCAGTTATTTGTACCATGTTTCAGTAAAAGTTTCTTTATTGAATGATGATAGGTTGGACACATTGTTTTCAGTAAAAGTTTCTTTATTGAAGGATGATAGTTTGGACACATTGTTTTCAGTAAAAGTTTCTTTATTGAAGGATGATAGGTTGGACACATTGTTTTCAGTAAAAGTTTCTTTATTGAAGGAAGATAGGTTGGACACATTGTTGGTGGTTATTTTCTTGTCGCTGGTGTTATGACGTTTAAGGGCAAATTTGGGCATGTGGCCACTTATGGTGTCAGGCAAGCAGACTGAAGTGTGAATACTGTTACGATTGCTAATGAGTATCCAGTCAAGTACTGACTGTTCACTGCTTTGGTTATATGTTCCAGTGGGAGTAGCTATGAATTGTGAGAAACCATATAGAGTACTTGGTTGAGATTTTGGTTAGAGTTGCCGGATTTCCAATTAATGTTAAGGTCTCTTAGTATAATAGTTTTGTGATTAATGTTATGATGATACCAGCTAAGTATATCTTCTACAGTGATTATATTGTTGCCCAGAGGGACATAAAGTGCAGCAATGCATTTCTCTTTTTGGTTAAGTGCAGATGTTAGTAGTTCTTCAGTATTGTGGAAGTTGGTAATGATATTAGGATAGGGTATAATGCGAAGTGAGATTTTAAATATAAGAATAGCTTCTCCACTCTCGTTTTTTTGTCTATCAGGTCTAAGGATATTGTAACCAGGAGGCAGCATTTGTTAATTAGTTACTACCTTTTTTAACCAAGTTTAAGAGGTGATGATTATGTCAGGGGTGTAGTGGGCAAGACATGCATGTAGTTCATGAATTTTATTAGCAAGATTACTTAGAGTTTCATTTAAAAACGGAAAGTTAGAGCTTTGGTTTTGATATGGAGGATGAGAGGTGGATGGATTGACAGCAGTAGTATTATATGAAAATTGTGTGCTGTTTGGACCTGGGTTGGTGTGAATGTCACTACATAATGATACTGAGTCAAAGTTTACTGAGAGGAGAGAAATATTTTTGTCAGTATCTTGTTTTTTGAAGGGTATTTGTGGAGGAGAGGAGTAATCAGCAGCATTTTAATTGAAATTCTATTATACTTGAATTCATGAAGGCAACTGTAAGAGACAAGATAATAAAGGAGAGAAAGGAAGAGTTTATGTGAGATGGTTGGAACAGATGAAATGTGAGAGAATATAAAAGTTATGGTGATAGAATGGAAATGGATGTATTTTTGCTAGAGAAGTTAGAAAAATTAGGGTAATTAAGGTAAGAATAATGTGAAATGACATAATAAAGTAGAGGAGAGTGAGTTCCGATGAAGTAATTTAGTCAATTTCTTTGAAAAGGTCACATAGACTTTTGACAGTGGTCATTTTATTCCTACAGCTTATTTGGATCAAGTGGTGCACGTGACACTCTACCCCATGCTGGCATCATAAGCAGGCTAAGTATCTTAAAAGTAGATCCATACAAGGTGAGTGTAGAGCCAAATGGCTTTAAGATAGAATGCACATAGTTAAGATGACAGGTGCCTTCCCAGAAAGTATGAAGGTAACTAATGGCTTGATCTAGTGCCCGGTACTGAGATCCCTCTTTTTGCATCTACCCTTCCAGTATTCAGACTGGGAATAAGGACATTTGGTTACTTTAGTTTGTAGATGACTGCAAACTGGGTGTTGTTGCCATATCTACCTCTGATACTCACTATAGCAGGACCTAACTTTAGCACACAAGTCGTATATGGAAAAAGGGCTAAAATTAAATGTGCAAAAGTGTAGTGTTGACACATTTCATAAGCAATTCTCACTCAAAGTACAGTATAGTCAATGTCTTATCACAAAATGTTAATGTAGTCAGGGATCTTGGGACATAGGTTGATAATTATCTCTCCTTCAACAACCATGTAGCAGCAGTGGTCAGACAATCCTTCTATTATGCACAAGTAATATCTATAAACATGGCATTTGGGTCAAAAGAGGATATCATCCCACTTTCCAATTTATGTAGACATAATTACATCATTTTTTGAGTACCAGGAAGGCTAAAAGTGCTATCCCTTTGTTCAGTTTCTTATAGGCTCTTGCATGGTTATCCATGCCTTGCATTCTGCTTCAATAGGGATTCCATCCTCCTTGATCTCCTGTGTCTTCGCAAGCCAAATAGCTCCACTAATACCAGAACCAGGTCTAAATTTTCACTAAAACATAAAGCAAAAAGAAGAAATGCTTCTCCCAAGCCACAAAATGGTATTTTAATAAACCAAATGTAAGCGCTTTCATTTCCAGTACTACAGAAACATCATCAGACAAACAAATACACTACCTCACATTCTTTAAATACCATGAAAAAACTAAACCTCACTTCCTTATGAGAGTGGTGCCCAAGAGCAAGGCATGTTATACAACATCTTGTGCAAACATCTCACTTTCTAAGGAAGGTAACAGCACCATTAATTACGTTATGGAAAACAGGGGTGTTAGATATAAGCCCCTTTTATGTAACAATTAAGCAGGTACCAACTCTATTAATTTTGACGGTCAAGGAACTAATACTCATATGACTGTCATAATTCATCACAAGTATTTGTTTTGCAATACAATCCAGGTATTTATTTATTACAGGACATGATTAACATACACTGGGCAACTGTTTCTGGATCATTGGGACTTATGGGTACGTTGGGTTCTGAACCCAAATTTGTTTAAAAAAATAATAAAAATTTTAAGTGCATTTTTGAAACTAACAAATGAATGGTCACACTAATGATTGTGGAATGAAAAAATGTGGGGCCTGCCGACAATGCAGGTATATCCTGGAGGTTAGTAATTTGTTCAAGGTGGGGCCTGCCGACAATGCACATATATCCTGAGGTTAGTAGTTTGTTCAAGATGGGACCTGTGGACAATGAAGGCATATCCTGGAGGTTAGTAGTTTGTTCAAGCTGGGGCCTGTGGACAATACATGTATATCCCGGAGGTTAGTAGTTTGCTCAAGGTGGGGCCTGCCGACAATGCAGGTATATCCTGGAGGTTAGTAGTTTGCTCAAGGTGGGGCCTGTGGACAATGCAGGTATATCCTGGAAGTTAGTAGTTTCTTCAAGGTGGGGCCTGCCGACAATACATGTATGTCCTGGAGGTTAGTAGTTTGTTCATTGTGGGGCATGCCGACAATGCAGGTATATCCTGGAGGTTAGTAGTTTCCCTGTTCAAGGTTGCCCATATTTGCTTATTGTTCAAGGTATATATGATTGTAATACTAAGGGAGTTGTTTACATCAGTTTATGTGCCACCTGTTCTGCTTTTTATATTGGCAAAACCAATGTCCCTTTACGTATGAGAGTTTATCAACATCTTTATGCTATTAAGAGCAAAAAAACAAGTAACGCACTTTATAAACATTCCATCATGTGTCCTGGTTATAAAAAAATTGTACTTGTTATTCTAGAAAAGGTGGGTGCACTAGATAGAGGGGGTGACTGGGAGGTCTTAGTGGAGAAAAGGGAACTGTATTGTCAAGTTCTCTTAAATGCCACTACCCCCAGGGTATAATGAGTGCATATTGATCAAACCCATTTTAATGTTGAAAGCAGGTATTGTTTGATTTTTATCATGAAGTAATATGCACCTTTTTGCTATACAAACTAATCAATGCAGTTTTATTATTGGCATTAATATCTATGTATGCATATATATGTTTTTAGTATTCAACATGCACTAGAATTTTGTTATGAAGGTAACAAAATGTTTTGTATTTTGCATTTTGGCACCACCTTTCTTAGAAAGTGAGATGTTGCACACAATGCTGTATAACAATATTTGATCTTGGGTGCCACCCTCTTAAGGAAATGAGGTTTACCTTTTCATGGTATGTAAAGGATGTGAGGTAGTGTATCTGTTTGTCTGATGATGTTTCTGCAGTATTGGAAATGAAAGCGCTTACATTTGGTTTATTAAAGTACAGTTTTGTGGCTTTGGAGCAGTGTTTCTTCTTTTTGCAGTGTTATTTTTCACTGCTGGCCTTGGTTACTTGGTTATCAGCGCATAAATAAAATGCACTGGAGAGACAAATGTATTGCACACTGTGCCTCCAAAACAACCTTCTATGTGTTAAACCGAGTGACAGCCTGATATCCTTCAAATTAAACCGGGATGATTTGATGGGTACTGTCAAAAGAAAAATATACTTTAAAAATGATCAAAACACGGTAGGTTCAGGTTAAGGCACTTTAATCTTGCAGCAAGGAGACAAAAACATGCTAATACAGAGTTTGTCTAACCAGAAACAGGAAATACTTTCATTTTTATACATTCTATAACTAGTCATGGCCTGCCAAGCTGACGTAACAGATTACCACCTTTTTCATCATCATCTGTTGACCATCATTCCCATGAATTTATGCTGATTTATCAATTTTTATGTGAAACTTCCTGAGGAAAACAACACAGCCTTAATTACTCCTAGTTATATGCATGTTATGTTACCATTCAATGTACTATGGCTAATTCAAGCACAATGCTAGTAGTTCATTTCTCTAATAATCCTTTGTCTACTTTATCTCTAAGTTACTGCAGCTGCACATATTCTCATGGTTCAAAAAGAGCTGATTGTCTAAAATCATTACATTTACAGAGTATAGTATTGTTCATTCATTTGTTCCTGACCTAGCAGATAAGCACCTGCTTCTCAAGTACATTTCCAAAAGGCATAAACATGAATATTGCTGTGCTAGCAGTTACTAGGTCAGAGGGCAACTTGCAAGTTTCAGAAAGCAGACTGCAGTTTTCAAAAAGCATCATTTTCAGTCTCGTATGAAACTCAATTTATATATAACACAGTGCATGAAAAATAGAATGAAAAGCGTATTAAATCATTTGATTATTAATTGGCTTTAAGCATACACACATTAATACATATTTTTCTAATATTTCCCTCCTGTTAATACTTTTTAGTTCTATTTTCAAAAAAGAATAAACAGCTTGCTTCTTTTCCTAACCTCTTCCATTTAGGATTTGCAGTTAAGAAAGTCATTCAGTTTAAACATTTATGAAAGTGTTTCACACTCTAGCAGCTCTTCAAATTCAGTACTTTGATACATAGTCTCAGATACTGATATATCTATGAATTCTTTGATTAATTTCTTCATGCAGGGGATTCCACAACAAACACAAACTTCTATTAGGAGTAATCCTACCCCAATGGCAATCAATATGTTCATTACGATGGAACCCCACCCCCCCAAATACATTCTGGAAAAAGTCTGTCAGAGGGTTTGGGCCTGGTTTGGTCATGGCCAACACTTGCTGAATCACCTCGAGATGATCGTTAATTCCATGCTGATGATCAGGAATAAACGCACAGCATTCTTCTTTGATTAAAGCGCACGTCCCACCCCTCGCCGCTAGGGTGAAGTCAAGAGCCATTCGGTTTTGGAGTACTACAGTTCTCATGGCATTCAGTTCATCAGTTATCAGTTCAAGAGCAGAAAAAGTCACATTACTCATTACTTTGAGAAGTTTTGACAGTTTTTGCAGCTCCCATACTGATTTAACTGCACCATATGCAGGCAATATACCTACCCAGGATATGACAGCATCACTCAAGTCCATGTGCGCAAGTTTGGTTCCCACATTATGATGGTCTTTCCAGCCCACTTCGATCTGTCCCACTGGATTCTCAGGTTTCTTGACAGTTATTTTGGTCACATCTCGGGTATTTCAAATATTTCCCTGAGGCAAAACTGCAGTGTGTCGGATGGCTGGGACCAGGTACCCCAAAAAACAACTGCCAGACCAATTCTCAGGTAACCATTTATATGCTTTTTTACCACACACGAAATAACAGTCCTCTACTTTAGTTGTTACTTTGTTATGAAATGACTGCCCTGCATGAAACATTTTCCTATCTGTTACAGATAACTGTTTAAAAAGTACAGGATTACGTTGTACCTGATCAAGAGTCTTATGCATAGATTTCAAGAATGAGTCATAATCTGTACTACAAGATCCACCTAAATCGTTTGGTTTTCTGTAACATTTATACTGTACTGTGACATTACACTTACTCCATCCAACTTGGATGGTGTCATTTTTGTAAAAACATACAATTCCTTTTTGTGTTATAGGCAAATACATTGTACCTTATCATGTGCTTTAATAGCAAACGTGTCAAAAACCAGATTTTCCCAGGTCTCATTGACCCCTAGGGGGATAGCAGCCATCAATAAACCCCCGTAAGCTGTTGGTATGGCCGTACAGACCCATCAGTTCGAAACATTAAAAGTCTCATCATATACACGTGTAATTGCCTGATAAGTGTTGAAGTTCGGATGCCAGTCTATGTTTGGTTCATTACGTCTAATCAGTTCAACTTTTGTGGCAGGAAAAAGGAGTGGCCACAGCAAAAAGAACAGTGTAATTAGCATAGCTATTAAAACAATCATACAAGTTTTCTGAGGTTGCTCAATGTCTCTATTCACTCTGTACCTGGCCATTATGTTCTCGTTGTACAACAGTAACAAAGTTTTTGTCCAATTCAAAGTTCTTAACCAGTTGACAGTGCGTCAAATGAATCCAGGAAGCTCGCTCCGCGATCTTGACTGCAGTGGGTGTCAACAGTAGTACCTGGTACGGTCCTTCCCACTTCGGATAACTCCAGTTCTTTCGCTTCACAATCTTCACCCAGACCCAGGTGCCTGGGGATACTGGTGCTTCCGATTTCGGTTGTTCTTTATCTGAAACAGAATTTAACTGCAAAAGTTTGTTATTCAAAAATCGCCTCATATATCCTGCAAGTGAACTGTCAGCCTCCTGCTCTGCAGACATGAGAGGTTTCCACTGAGGTGTATAATATGCCCTCCCAAACAAAGTTTCAAAAGGAGTTAATCCTTTTGCATTTGGAACAGTTCTCATGCTCAACAGTGCTAAAGGCAAACAGTGCACCCAGCTCTTCTGTGTCTCGGTCATCAACTTCCTAAGCTTGTTCTTCAACACCCCATTATGCCTCTCTACTAATCCTGCAGATTGGGGGTGATAAGCGCAGTGATTTTTTTAACGATATCCCAAAATAACGACTAAGTTGCTGTACTGTTTGGTTCACGAAATGTGTACCGTTATCACTATAAATCTTTCCCAGTATGCCAAATCTGGGTATAATTTCTTTAACAAGGACCTTTGCAACAGTAGCTGCATCTGGATTTTTAGTTGGAAAAGCTTCCACCCATTTGGAAAACATATTTATAATGACAAGGCAATACTTTTTATTCTCGCATTTATTCAGTTCTATGAAATCCATGCAAATAGTATGAAATGGATACGGTGGTGTATGGAAAATCCCTTGCTTTGGCTTCAATGCCCCTTGTGCATGATGCTTGTTACAAACATGGCATGCTGCACAGAAATTTTTTGTGTAATTTGTAAATCCATAGGTTGTAAACACTTGATTCACTAACTGTACCATCCCCCCTGTTGAGACATGGCTCTGCCCATAGCTCAACAAAGCTGCATATCTAAACAAGTTAGATGGCAAAATTGTTTTTTTCTCCTTGGAGATGTACAGTCCCTTTTCAAGGATTGCTCCTCGTTTTATCCACTTCTGTTTTCTACATTTTTAGTAAGTGTCTGCATTGTTTTTAACATTTCTAAATCTAAGGTCTCAGAGGGTTGTAATTCCTCACTCAAAAGAAAAGCTTCTGAGGCTGAAGCTGCTTGCTTCACAGCTGTATCAGCCCACGCATTACCTTTTGAAATCTTATCCTGTTGCTTGGTATGAGCTACGCATTTGCAAATAGCTACTTTTTGAGGTAACTGAATAGAGTCTAAGAGTTCTAAAATAAATTGCGCATGATTAATTGGTTTACCAGTAGATGTTATCATTCCTCTATTTTCCCACTGCTGCGCAAAAACATGTACAGTAGAAAAAGCATACTGACTGTCAGTATAAATGTTCACCTTCTTACCTTTTGCTAAGGTACATGCCCTTGTCAAGGCAATCAACTCTGCCTCTTGTGCAGATAAATTGTGTGGTAAAGATTTGGCTTCTAAAGTTTCAGTATCAGAAATGACTGCATACCCCACTAAGATCTGTCCTGTAGGACCCCTCCTGCATGAGCCGTCCACATAGTATGTCACCTCGGCATCATCCAAGGGAACATCTGTAAGGTCTTGTCTAGGTAACATCTTTTGCTCAATCTCCTGCAGGCAGCAATGCAGTTTGCCATCTGCAGGGGTTGGGAGCAAGGTTGACGGATTCAAAGTTGTGCATCGTTCAATTTTCATATGAGGTTGGCTCAACAGTATAGTCATACAGGAAAGATGTCTAGCAGGAGAAAGATATGCTACTTTTTCTTGCAGTAAAATAATTGCGACTGCATGAGGCACTCTCAATGTGAGAGGGTGGAACAACACTACTGAGGCCGAAGCCTGCACTGCCATCGCAGCTGCAACTACTGCTTGTACACAGTGGGGCAGGGACCGTGCCACTTGGTCTAACTGTGATGAATAGTAAGCTATGGGCTGTTGCTTGTCCCCATGCTGCTGTGTCAATACTGATGTCATACAACCCTGTTTACAGTCTACAGTCTGAAAAAATTGCTTATGATAGTTTGGTAATCCTAAAACTAAGGATGATGCTATCAGTTGTTTCAGCTTGCAGAAAGCTGCTTCTGCTTCTGGTGTCCATTGTAATAAATCCTGTGCTGCCATCGGCTTTTTGAATATCAAATTGGCCAGTGGAGCAGATTCCAAAGCATAATTTGGTATCCAACTCTGACAAAAATTAGTAGTTCCCAGGAAGGGCATCATTTCCTTCTTGGTAGTTGGTCTAGGTGCTTGCAATATTGCTGTCTTTCTATCTTCGTCTAATATTCTACCTTCTTTGGATATTACGTATCCCAAGTACTTAACTTGTTTTCTCCAAAGTTGTAGTTTATTCTTGTTTACTTTGTGTCTATGAGTAGCTAAAAACTGTAATAATGCTATGGTGTCCTCCTTACATTCTTGTTGGGTGGGGGATGCCAGCAGAATGTCGTCTACATAAAGTAAAATCTGACTACCTCTCGGTGGGATAAATCCCGCCAGGTTGCTTGCCATTTCTTGTGCAAATATTGTTGGACTTTCACAATATCCCTGTGGTAATCTCGTATATGTATATCGATTTCCCTGAAATGTAAATGCAAACCAATGTTGGCTGTCGGGGTGTATTGGTATTGAGAAAAATGCATTACTAATATCTACCACAGAAAAATACTTTTGCTGAGGTATTAAATCATTCAGCAAGGTGTACAGATCTGGCACCGTTGGTGCCCTGGGTATAACTGCATTATTTACAGCTTGCAAATCTTGGACCATACGCCATTCCCCGTTTGCTTTCCTGACAGGAAATAAGGGTGTATTACATGGCGAATCAGGAGATTCTGTTAAGACTCCTTCCTTAAGTAAGGCTGCTATTATAGGTTTAATCCCTATCTCTGCATCCTTTCTCAAGGGATACTGTCTTTTCTGAGGTCTAAATGCTGACTTTGTCATAATAGTAACTGGTCCTGCTGTTCGTATAAGTCCTACATCTGATTTCTCTGTTGACCAGAGAGTCTCTGGTATGTTTCGCAAGGCTTTTTCCTCTTCCTCCAATAAGAGTAATACTCAGCTATTCTCACTAGCCTGTGAGTGCACAGCTGGGTGTGTCTGTGTTATCCAATTCAATTTCTGTTTCTGTACTCCTTGTTTGGAGAGTTCTAATTCTGTCTGCTTTTCCCACCTTGTGACTTTTTCACCTAAGTCTGCCCATTTCAAATCTCTATTCTTAGTTAAACTAACGTGTGGCAATCGATTAGATTTGTAGAGTGCTAAAAATTCCTGGGGCAATGAACAGCTTATTACACTGTTTCCTTCTGTATCCTAGTACAAATTTCGTAACACTAGTCTGTTTGCATGGTTCTGAAACAATTCCTGCTCATATTCTTTATCAGGTCCTGGTCTATTACAGTAATATAGAGTACAATGCAACAAATGCTGTTTGTCACCGTTGAGGGAGGGGGACTTACTGATGGCTATGTTCATCAGTTCTTCGGTTACTGCCTCTGGACCAGTCGTAACCAAGTCCTGGCTGTACCAATAATATGTCTCACCCTCCGGTCGCACTACAAAAGTATCCATTTGTCGCTGTGCTTCCATACCCTGCATGGTTGGAACTATGGCTATGCCAAATAGCTGCATTAAGTCTCTATCCAAAAGATTTACTGGGCATTTTGCAGAAACTACAATTTTACTTCTCTGGGTCATCCCTGAAACAGGGTCTGTTATTGCTATGTCATGGGAGAGTGGCTCCCGATACAGTTGTCCATTAGCTGCTTTCACTAGTATATAATCCGGTGATTCTGAATCTTCCGGTAATTTGGAAGGGTGTATCAGGGTCCGTGAAGTCCCTGAGTCACAAAAAAATTTGACTTCCCTCCCCTCTACCTGTAGTGTCACTTCCGGTTTTGTATCTGCTAAGTAAAGCTCTAGGCTCAATAAGGCTAAGTCCAAAATTTCATTTTCTTCAATATCTGCAAATTCATGTACATCCTCTACCCCTTCTATCACATCCTCTACCCTTGCTATCATATTTGCACTTGTCCTTCCCTGTTTATCGTCATTCAGTGATTCCTGACTATCATATAGTCATTCCTCATCTTCCTTATTTTCTGTAGTCACCTTCTTATTTAGCCTGCAATCCCTTGCTAAATGTCCTTTTTTCCCACATTTAAAACATTCACCCTTTTTCTTTCTTTCTTCAAAATCCTCTGATCGCTTGTCAGATTGTTTATTTCCCTGGGTATTCTTCTTACCCTTTCTCCCAGTTTGTACTACAAATACTTCTGACCCATCTTTTGCCGAAAATACTTGAGTTTTCTTTTTCTTTTTACTATTAAAATGTCTCTCTGCATGTCTAGCATATTCAAGTAATGGCTGTAGTCTACTTGTACGATGATCTACCATGTGCTTTGTAATAAAGCTGCTAATGGGAGTTATACTACCCTTCAAGAATGCATTCTTTAGCTGGTGTTCATATGGGGAATCTTGTATCTGGTTTTCTGGCATCTGCATTCCGCAGTGGTTATTAAAACATTCCAATAAACTAGCATAATATCTATCAACTGTTTCACCTTTTTGTTGAATGCACTGATTAATGCAAGTCCAATCAGCCCTAGGCTTCCATTTTTCAGAGATTCGGTCTGTCAGACCCTTCACTCTGACATCCAATTCTGCATTAGTATGTGGGAGTGGTCTAAGCTGTGCGTCACGAGGATTCCAGTCGCCACTAATCATGTGCCAATCTGGACCTACAATTTGTCTGACTACTTTTTCTATTTCTTCTCCATTCAAATGGTAACTCAATCTCATACCCTGTAAGTCTTCTAAAAATTTTCGAAAATTCACTTTTGGATGGGGAATTCCTTCTGTGGCTTTCCGGATATCCTCCGGTGTCCAAGGTCTATAAACTAAAAGAGTCGGATCCTGTCCTGCCTGTCCTGCCTGAGGATTTGGTACTTCTATGAGTGGACATATCTCCTCTTCACTCATAGCCTGTGATTTTCTATTTATTTCGCATAATTCAATCTCCCTCCTCAAGTCACGTGTTCGAGACCTAGTCTCGATAGGATCCCTGACAAACAGTTTCGATGCTGTAGAAACAGCAGGATATAGCGGAGGTGGATCAGCTTGTCCACTCACTTCATATTCTGGTAAGGGAAGTGGAGGGGGCGAAGGAGGGGCCGTTGCTATTACCAAGTTATTGTCTTCTTTATCTAAGAACATTGTTTTTGAATTCTTTATTTTCTGTTCCCTGCGATTTGCCTCCTCAAGCTACCTATGCACCTGAGGGACTCCTAATCGTCGTTGCTTTTTTAATTGACCTTTTGCGTCTGTTTTTAGTTGCCTGACAAGTTTAATAAGTGCGAGTTTATCTAAGTTACCATCGAATTTATACTTGTCAACCCATTTTGTATAATACTTAACATTGTCGGCACACTGTAACTGCATATACTTCGCGTCTTCAGTTAGGGGCGGGTCTCGGGAGCTTTTCGTACACTGATTTCCCATTGTTACCTTAGCTAAGCTGTAAATTGTTACATAACCCTTTTTATCACGTGGTACCACAGTTCTATACCTTTTCATAGTTTATCTAGAATAACTGCCTACCTATCCTGTTTCCCTGATCTATGACAAAAACAGTAACCCCTTTTCCTGTCCCTGATCTGCACATGCAAATCTTCCTGACAAAAAACAGTTCTGTAATAGTCCCTGATCTTAAAACAGAAATAAGGTAATTCCTCCTTACTTGACCCTCCGTGAGTTGATCCACCGGATCGTTGACTCGTCCTCCAATCCCAAATCAGAAACAGTGGCTGGCCGCTTTCGAACGACAATTCAGTCGGAGGTCTTTCAAAACAGAAGAGCCGATTTGGCCTCTTCTCCGTACGGATGCATGCCACCAGGCCCAATTCTGACCTAGGCCTAGAGCGAGAGGTACTTTCCGGTCCGAAGGACCAAACTGTCAAAAGAAAAATATACTTTAAAAATGATCAAAACACGGTAGGTTCAGGTTAAGGCACTTTAATCTTGCAGCAAGGAGACAAAAACGTGCTAATACAGAGTTTGTCTAACCAGAAACAGGAAATACTTTCATTTTTATGCATTCTATAACTAGTCATGGCCTACCAAGCTGACGTAACAGATTACCACCTTTTTCATCATCATCTGTTGACCATCAGTCCCATTAATTTCTGCTGATTTATCAATTTTTATGTGAAACTTCCTGAGGAAAACAACACAGCCTTGATTACTCCTAGTTAGATACATGTTATGTTACCATTCAAGGTACTATGGCTAATTCAAGCACAATGCTAGTAGTTCATTTCTCTAATAATCCTTTGTCTACTTTATCTCTAAGTTACTGCAGCTGCACATGTTCTCATGGTTCGAACAGAGCTGATTGTCTAAAATCATTACATTTACTGAGTATAGTATTGTTCATTCATTCGTTCCTGACCTAGCAGATAAGCACCTGCTTCTCAAGTACATTTCCAAAAGGCATAAACATGAATATTGCTGTGCTAGCAGTTACTAGGTCAGAGGGCAACTTGCAAGTTTCAGAAAGCAGACTGCAATTTTCAAAAAGCATCTTTTTCAGTCTCGTATGAAACTCAATTTATATATAACACAGTGCATGAAAAATAGAATGAAAAGCGTATTAAATCATTTGATTATTAATTGGCTTTAAGCATACACACATTAATACATATTTTTCTAACAGGTACCTGTAGGTAGGGTACAGCATGATGGTAGGTACTGGCAAGGTGAAAATGGTCTTCTGACTCATCTGCTTTGTATTCCATATGATGCTGTGATCCTATAATCTACAATAAAATTACAGTAAACAACATTTGCATTTTCTAAGTGTGCAATTCCTCAGGAGAAATAGTTTTAAAGTTCAACATTATTATCAGATTTGAGTCACTTGCACTTTATTCAAGAAGCCATTAATCCTCCTTCCTGCCTTAAATGACAAGACATGTACCGTCCCTAGTCTCATTATTTTTCTTTAAAGATTAAATACTTTTTTTTCTTATATGATCTAATGTTTCAGTTAAGAAGACTGCTATGGTGTTCTCTGCTGCTGGATTGTAGTTGATTATTTTGTGCCTTGAGTCTATCAAATGAAGACTTCAAGTCAGCAGTAAGATCTCTGTATCATAGCTTCAATATTTGGGGTTCAGCCCCAACATCTAACCATTGTCTTTCTGGGGTATGCATGTACTACCCATGTTTATGTGGGCTTTCTCTGAGCAATTTGATTTCCTTCTCAAAAAATTAAAATTACTTGGGTACTCCACATGCATATACATTATTTACCCTTGCCCTTGTTGCTGAGGTAGGTTGAAAAAGGTACATAATGAGAAACACAATTACCAAATTACCAAATGCTCAAACATTGCATCAGGCTTTGTGCCCACTGAATGGCGCACAGCAACAGTTATCCCACTCCACAAAGGGGGAGCCACCACTGATCCCGGGAACTATTGACCTATTAGCCTGACGAGCCTGGCCTGCAAGGCCATGGAACATACCATCATGGATCTCATAAACAGACATTGGTAACCTCCAAACTGTGGATCCCACCCAGTTCGGGTTTGTGAAAGGCAGATCATGCCTCCTGAACCTGATCACCTTCTTTGAGGCAGTCACCAAAGCCGTAGATGAGGGCTAAGGTGGTTCACACAGCCTATCTTGACTTTGCCAAGGCTTTCGACACCATCCCCCTTTCTGGAATTATAGCTAAACTCACTAAACTAGGTATAAATCCCTACGTCACAAGATGGGTTGCCAACTGGCTCACTGACAAAACCCACAATGTAAAAGTTGCAGACTCCAAATCTGACCACAAAGCATTGACAAGTGGAGTACCACAGGGTTCCATCCTGGGACCTCTACTGTTTGGTATCTACTTCTCTGAAGTGCAGGCTAACACAGAAGGCCTCTGGCTAATGAAGTTCACAGATGACTGCAAACTAGGAGCCATAGTCAAGACTGCAAATGATGTGGACATCCTACAGAAGGGCCTTGCTGAGACAGATGCCTGGTGTCAGAGTCATGGCCTCAAGCTCAATGCCCAAAAGTGCAGTGTCATCCCCTTTGGTAAAAACTCTGTACCCATGAACTACCACATAGGCAGCAATCTACTTAACACCTAATGTGTGATAAGAGACCTTGGGACCCAGGTGGACAGTAGTCTCTCCTTTGATAGTCACATTGCCACAGTAGTCAGGAAGTCCTTTCACATGGCATACCTCATCATAAAAGGGTTCTCATCCAGGAAAAAAGAAGTCATTGTTCCCCTCTACTCGACACTCATTAGACCCATTATAGAGTACAACGCTCCTTATGGAATGTACCTCACAAAACATCTGCAGCAGCTGGAAAGGCCACAGAAGTACCTCACAAAGAGGATTACTGCTCTCAAACAAATGCCCTACACTGACCGCCTCAAAAAACTCCAGCTTTACTCCGTAGCATATCGCCTACTCCGAGGTGATCTCTGCCTAACATATAAAGCTATGTCAAACCCAGAGCTGTTGGACATGCTACACCTAAAGAAATCCCAATCCCTCCGAGCTACATGCTCTAGGGACCTAAACCTTGTCACCACAATAAACAGGACATGCTGGAGGGATAGATCCCTGTCCCAGAGACTTCCCATACTCAGGAACAGGCTACCCATCTATGTCAAGCAAAGTTCTTCATTAGCACTCTTCAAGAAAAATCTTGATGAGTGGATGGGAAATAGGAAATACACCCCGGGGATCATGTCTGTGTTTCTGCTCGACAGTGGCACAGGAAAATAACTTTCTTTGGTGGCATAAGCCAGGGAACCTTGTTGGCTAGGCTTGCGTAGGCCTTTGGGCTGATAGCCTAGTACCTACCTTTGAACCTATGAACCTATAGCTAGATCTAAATAGCTACACACACACACACACACACACACACACACACACACACACACACACACACACACACACACACACACACACGCACACACGCACACACACACACACATATACACACACACACACACACACACACACACACACACACACACACACACACACACACACACACACATGTACACACACACACACACACACACACACACACACACACACACACACACACACACACACACACTCACACACCTATCTATCTATATCAGAGATTTGGGATGCATGGCTAGGCTTAAAAAGGTATATATATATATAATATATAAATATATATATATAATATATATATATATATATATATATATATATATATATATATATATATATATATATATATATATATATATATATATATATATATATATATATATATATATATATATATATATATATATATATTTATATATATATATATATATATATATATATAGATATATAGATATATATATATATATATATATATATATATATATATATATATATATATATATATATATATATATATTAGGTAAAATATATGCCTCCTTCTGATTGTTTATGTTGTGTTCTTCTCTGTTCTCTCACTTCTCTGCAGATATGCTGTTTGACTGGTACTATGAAAGATTTACATTTTCATTAATCATGGGGATGGAAAACTTGAATTATTCAGAAAGGCTTTAGGAACTATTATTATGTTTTATTTCTTGCAGGATAAGAAGTGGTCAATATATGTTTGATAAGACAAGGTCTTATCTGGTTGTAATTGAAAGAGTATACCTCCTTCCTGCCTTGAATGACAAGATGTGTACCTTCTCTGCTTTCATTATTTTTCTTTAAAGATTAAATTATTTTTTCTGTACATGCACATGTTTCAGCTCAGAAGGCGTCAGAGCCATAGCTAGCTGATCTAGTGCCTTGATTTTTCCCCCAGTCTGGTGCCGCTCATGGCTTCTCTCATTCTGCCATGACTGTAAATGCAGTATCAGCATCCATTTCTGAATGCTAATACTGCACTAGCGACACATGGCACACTGAATTGTTCATCCTTGACTGCAAATACAGTACTAGCATTCATTTGCCAATTGCATCCTTGACACCTTGTACTCATAGTGGTTGTCCTCATTGCCTATCCCTAGGCATGCCTCTCTTTGGAAGCTAATATTCTTATCAGAAAATAGATTTTAAAATAAATATCAGTAATACCAGTAATAGAAAATGAGAATAAATGAGAATCTATTTCTCTGAGGTCTAGATTAAAGTAGATGGCCTGTGGCGTACCAAGTTTACAGATGACTACAAGCTGGGTGCAATCATTCAGTCCCCCACCAATGTAAACGTATTACAGAAGGGGCTGATGCAGATGCATGACTGATGCCAAAGTCATGGACTAAAACTAAATACAAAAAAAAAAAGCCTCATTATTTCCCTTTGGCAACGAAGTAGCCCATGCTAGTTATGATATCATACCTCTCAACTGTACAGATTTTTGCAGAATGTCCAGATAATTGGCACATATTTTTGGCCTGTTCCAATGTCTCCCAGGCAAATCACTGGGATGATCTCAGAATTGCAGTCACTAAATAATGACATACATTTGATTTTCAGACCTCAAATCCTTCAGAAAACATATATTAAAACAAATCATGTTACTCTAGCAACTCTCCAAGTTTATAAGAGCAATATTCAAAATACGTCCCTATTTGTACCCCCATGTTGTCAAGCTTTGTCCAGATGTTGTACATTAAGAGATTGAGAGGTATGTATGATATAGATAGCACCCCTCTAACCTCACACCCAGTGGTGATCAAAGTTTAGATTGCTATCAATCTGTGTTCACAAATCTTGCACCACTGGGTTTGAGCTTAGAGGGGTGCTATCTATATCTCTTGGTTAGAAACCACTGTGGTTTCTCCAGTTGTTGCAGGTGTCTGGTGAGATACATACAGAAGGGAGCATTGCACTCAATGTGTGGTCTGATAAGGGTCGAGTACAATGGAGTTATAACCCCTTTAGTCTTGGATGCGATGGTGAGGAAAGTTTTCAATGCTGTACATCTCATAAATAAGGGCACCGCATCCAAGACTAAAGAGGTTATAACTCCATTGTACTCGACCCTTACCAGACCCACAAATTAGAGTACATGCATTTTTTACATGGCTAAGCTTGTAAAGGTCCTAGGGTCATTAGCCTAGTGACCTCCTATGAACCTATGAGAAAGACACATCACATAATGCCTTCCAAGATTATGGAAAAGCTTCCCCTCATAAACAGAAGAAGAAGAAGTCATTCATTAACTTTCTTTAAAATAATCTTGATAAATATAGCAGAAGTAGAGAATGTTTAATATGGGGTGAAACTTACAGATGTCGATGAAATCATCCAGTTCCTTCTTTAAATTTTGAATTATCTCTAAAGATCATTTATGGAAACTGATAACCAAGATGAAAAATACTTCCTCTATGGGACCTGAAAATATAACTGATCACTTAACTATTTGTGCTAAATATGCCCTTACAGATGCACTCTTTAAACCATTTAGATTTAGCTATCGGTTTTACCCATGATGGGTAGTACACTTTTGTGATGATGCTCCTTCATAAGGGTGGCCTTACAACTGACCTGGGTAATTATAGATGTATGTACCTTACAGTTTCATCTACAAGGCTATGGGAAGTACTCTAACTGACCTCATAAACTGTGATAGCAGGAATATTATTATATTCTCCCCCAACGATTTAGCTTTGTGAGGGGTTGATCCATTCTATTGAATATGATAAATTTCTTTGAAATGGTCATGGAAACCATAGACAGTAGCCATGCAGAAGACATAGTGCATCTTGACTAGGTCAAGACCTCTCACACCATTCCCTACGCTGACATCATACAGAAGCTAAATTCTTTAAAATTTGACCTATATATGTCAAAATGGATACTGAAATGCCTAAAATACAGAACCCTCACAGTGTGAACTGCAGGAGTCTCATCAGAAAGTATGAAAGTGACCAGCAGTGTTCGTCAGGGCTTGATGCTGGGACCTCTCCTTTTTTGTCGTTACTACTCAGATCTCTAATCTGAGAGCCAAGACCTCAAACTAGCAAAGTGTGCAGATGACTGTAAACTGGGAGTTATCATTAAGTTACTCCCTGGCACCCAAAAAAAACTCTGCCTAGTAAAGTTTGGTGTACTAAAAGTGGATACAGACTACATGGTAAGAAAGTGTAGTATCATCGCTTTTAGCAAACATCCCTTCCCCTCATCATACTGTATATGCAATATAGCAGTACAAAACAAAAATGTACTCAGGCACCCAGGAGTAGGGATTATAATTTCCTCTCTTTTGATTATCATGTGACAGTGGTTCTCAGGAAATCCTTTTATTTAGCCCAGCTAATTGCCAAAGGAATATCATCAACATCTAAAGAGGTAAACACCCTCTTACAACCAGCATTGATCAGATCAGTTATCAAGTACAATCCCCCTTCAGGATGGATCTCACTAAAGATATCGAACAAATAGAAAGACCCCAAAGGCTCTTAGTAAAAAAGATCACAAGCCTGAAGTTCCTGAGCTATCTAGAGAGGTTGGCACCTATATCCTTTTATTTAGTGTCTTAGAGATTTTTGAGGGAAAATCACTGTCAAACTTACCATGCCATTACAGATGTGGTTCCCCTGGACCTCTCTATCTTTACATAAGTCGCCAGCTCCACTAACACTAGAAGTAGGGACCTAAATCCAGTATATAAACAAAATGCAGTGAAGAGGCATGTTTATAACCCAGCACCTCCCTAATTCTCTGGACTAAACCTCTTCCACATATTAAGCAGTGCAATACAGTGTCTTCTTTAAACATAACCGAGATGAATTGATGGACTTTCATAAAATTCCTCTAGGACTGACTGGTATGATCCCCCTAGAGTGGGTGTAGCCTGAAGGAGAATACTAGGCAAGGTGTAAATGGCATATAAGACTCAGCACTTTTTGAAATTTATAGAATCTACAAATCTATAAATTGATGTGGTTGAATTTAATGAGGAAGGAGAGTTTTTCCCACAGCCATTGACATCTTTAACACAAGAATTTGTCATGTTTCTCCATAAAGTTGATTTTAATTTTTCCCAAGACTGTGTATTCTTTCATGTTCATGTCACCAAGGGGTACCCTAAGCAAAGGGTTTCATATGGTAAGAAATATTTTAATTACTCTTTATGCCACACACAGGTCTCCTAGAAGAAAGAAATATAATACAAAGAAAACAAAGATAATTTCTGTAGTCTCTGGCTATAAGGCAAACTTTGTAGCACTTAGATATTCCTTCATAGGAATCTTAGTACCTTCTCCAATTGTACCAGAAGCTATGTGAGTATGTTACAAAATGGCATGCAGTATTCAGCAATTGCTCTGGAAAGACTGAAAAGGGCTGTACACAAGAGGACAACTATGCCCATGGAATGGCTATTGACCATAGGGAGGCTCAGGTAAGTGACTCCATGGGTCTATCTTTACCGACTGAATCCCCCACCAAAGGACCAATCACAGTACCAGTAGATCACCAGGCACACAGTATTACTGCTACACAGGTTAAAACAGCACTGTCCAAGGCCAAGAATACAGCTTCTATGGGACCTGACAATATCCCTGGCTGCGTTCTACATGAACTACAGAGTGAACTGGCACCTCAGCTGTGTGCCCTGTTCAATCACATCCTCACCTCAGGCTTTGTCCCTACCAAATGGTGCACTGCTACAGTCATCCCTCTCCACATAGGAGGAGCGACTACAGATCCTGGGAACTATCGCACATCAGCCTGACGGGTCTGATATGCAAAGCTATGGAATGCATCATCATGGACCTAATAAACAAGGATATAGGGAATCTCCAAACTCTGGATCCCACACAGTTTGTTTTTTTTGAAGGGTAGATCCTGCCTGCTTAACTTGTTCGAGTTCTTTGAGTCAGTCAGCAGAGCTGTGGATGAAGGCAGGGTGGTTCATACAGCCTACCTTGATCTGGCCAAGGACTTTGATACCATTCCTCACTCAGGAATCATAGAATAACTCACTAAGCTAGGCATCAACCCTTATATCACTAGGTGGGTTGCAAACTGGCTCACAGATAGAACCCGCAGTGTGAAATAGCTGAATCCAAGTCAGACTGCCAACCAGTCATGAGTGGAGTCCCACAGGGTTTGGTCCTGGGTCCTCTCCTGTTTGGTATCTACTTCTCTGACATCCAGGCCAACATGAAAGGACTCTGGCTGACAAAGTTTGCAGATTATTGCAAATTGAGATCTATTATAAACTCCTTAAGTGATGTTTACATCCTACAGAAAGGCCTCACTGAGACCAACGACTGATGTCAGAACCATGGCCTTAAGCTCAATGCCAAAAAAATGTGTCATCATCCCCTTTGGGAAAAACCCAGTTTCCATGAATTGCCACATCGATGGTAGTCCACTGAACACAGAAGGTGTTATAAGAGATCTGGGAACACAGGTTGACAGCAACCTCTCTTTTGACCACCAAATTGCCACTGTGGTCAGAAAGTCCTTCTATATGGCACATCTCATTACTAAGGGTTTTGAATCCAGGAAGAAAGAGGTCATTGTCTCCCTCTACTCTTCCCTCATTAGGCCAATCATCGAGTACAATGCCCCATTTGTCATGTACCTTACTAGACACCTGCAACAACTTGAGAGGCTGCAAATGTACCTCACAAAGAAGATCCTAGGCCTTAACAACTTGTGCTACATGGACAGACTCAAAAAACTCCAGCTATTCTCTGTCTCATATCATCTACTTAGAGGCAATCTCTGCTTGATTTACAAAGCCATGTCTGACCCAGCTCTATTAGAAATGCTATATCTAAAGAAATCCCAATCCCTCTGCACCACATGCTCAAGAGACCTCAACCTCATTGCCACAATCAACAGAACAAGCTGGAGGGACAGGTTCATAACCCAGAGACTGCCCATGCTATGGAATAAACTTTCCATACATGTCTAACAGATCACCTCACTGGACCTCTTCATGCAAATCTTGATGAGTGGATGGGAAATAGAAAATTCACCCCGGGGATAACTCCAGTGGCTTTACTCGACAGAGGCACTGGGAACTAAGATCGGGTGGCGTGATGCCAGGGTAATCCTATGGGCTAGGCTTGTAAAGGCTCCAGGGCCATTAGCCTAGTATACACCTATGAACCTATGACTGGACCGTTCTTCAAAAGCCAATTCATCATACGTAGACCAGTGAATGTTTTTTGTCTCAAAAGGCCAAACGATTATACAGAAGATCATAGCTGGCCAACATCAAGGGAACGTAACAGACTACGTACTTACTGGTAAGTAGGGATAAGGAAACCTGCCCTTTCCCCACTGTAGTGTGATCTTAGAGTTGGTCTATAGAATTAGCAGGGGGCGTGTGGGGAGCAACCCTCCACATAAGGGGGTAGGAGAAGTTCATTGAATCTCTGATGACAAATATAGGAAGGTTGCCATTTTAAGCATTAGAGAGACAGAAAGAGAGAAAGAGAGAGAGGTAGAAGAGTATGTTGTTAGGGGGAGAGGTGAGGGTCCAAACAAGTACTAAACCTTTGTGGGTGTTGTTTATGCAGTGAGTGGGAGAGGTAACTAGCTGGGTAAGGCCATAGAGATTGGTGACATTTTGAGTATAACTGCAACTGATGGACAATGCATACTTCTTGTAGGATATTAAATGTGACTCATGATAGAAATTCTTTGGCGATGCTGATGTGACTTCCTGGAGGAATGTAAATTCTCATTCTGGTTAGGGTTTTGTGGGGGTTTAGTTTCAGCAGAGCACTAATGATATGGGCCTTATTAAAGTTTGGGATGGGGAGGAGAATAGGTAAGCTGTAGACTAATTTTATATTAGATGGCTCCACCTCCTGTTTTTTTGTTTTTCCTATCTACCCTTAGTATGCTGTAACTGTCTGGTGGTATTTCTTCATCTTTATTATGGGGTTTTTAGCCAAGTTTCTGTAATTATTACTATGCCACAAGAGTATTGGGCTATCTATGCATGCAGCTTGGTTACCTTATTGCAGCTGCTTTAGATGTCCAGGTGGAAAATTTGCAATGAGGATGTTTTGAGAGCTTAGGGAGGTGTATTTGGTTTTGTGTTACTGGTGGAGTTCGCAGTGAATGATCTGAGATTAGGGTATATCTCAACATCTAATGCTAACTTGATAGGATATGGGGTGTATTCTGAGGAGTATGAGTAAGAGAGGTTTTTTTTGAGCATATGTTTTTGTTTTAAAGTTTATAGAGTCTGGATCTTAAGTTTGAAGTGATGAATGAAGGAGGTGGGGTAGAGTGATGCAGTTATGGAGGGTTGTGTTACAGTCCTGCTTGTGGTGATAGATTTTGTAGTTGAAAAAGTGATTCTGGTGGAAGACTATGGTTCATATAGATGTGGCTAGGAAGGTAGGTCAGGTGGGCTAGGAAAAAATATTTATCAGGACTGATAGATGATGAAAAGCTATGGTGGAGGAGAGTGTATGTGAGTTTGTGGTAAAAGTTTAATGACAGTTGAGGAGGGAGTTTAGGTATATGCTAATCAGATTTTTGATTTCATTGGTTATTTTCCTAGATGGGTGTGGCTATGCATGAATAACTTTACTGTCTGTGGGGGTAGGTCTGAACTGGGGGTTGAGTAGGGAGTAAACAGAGTGGGTTACAGTAAACAGGAATGTAAGATCCCCAAAACAATCAGTAAAGTGGCCTTGGAGCAAAGATAGGTGCTTCTGTTCAACTAGTAATAAATATGTTCATTATTTATACTTGTATCTTTAGTTTGCAATTTAAATGTATTACTCCACTATTAGTCCAATATCAAGTTATCCAAACTAATAGGTATATCAAACATTAAAAATTGCACTTGTCTGTTTTAGGAGGTTGCTATGGACTTTGGGTTGCTAAGTCCATAGGCTAGACCCCCCACCCCCAAACAAGTGCACCAAAACAATGAGAAAAATTAAGCCCAAAATGCAGGACTACAGCTCAGTGAAAATAAAATACTGGGTCAGAACTGAAAGTGGTTTATCAAGTGTCTGGGGCAAAGGAGAAATAAACATAAGGAAGGAAGACAGTGGGCTGCTAAAATCAATCAGTGGAATTCAGATGGAAGGAGAGAGTACCAATGGAACTGCTGTGGTCTAAGACAATGGAGCAATAATACTGGACAAATTCTTTATTTTGAACTGCAAACATGTTTATAAATAATTTTCATAAAAATATAACACTCAGACATATGTTCCAACTGCAAACTTCACTGTTACATGATTTATAAATCTATTTACTTGCAGGAACACTTCTCCAGAAGAATAAAAAAAAAAAAACATACTTTTGCTTTTTTAAAAACTTAAAAAGGAAGATGGCTGCAATGAGTCAATGGAGACTGGCACAAATACTGGTTTAGAGCTGAATACATTTTAACAAATGTCTGGGGCAAGGAGAAATACATTTAAGGAATGGATTGAGCAAAGAAGAATGCACTGAAGGAAGGGAAACCAAGGGTAAATGCTTTGAAGGCTTGCAGTGCCACTGAAGATGGACAGGAGGAGACAAGTAATTGGAGTTGCAAGAATAGAAAATGTGAAGGAAATATAAGAGAAAAAAATAGTTTGAGTAAAAGCAGTATGAGCAAGTTAAGTGTCAGTTAGGAAGGAAGGAGTAAAAGCTGACCAGCAGTATGCCTGTGGAGGAGGGTTTACAGACTGTAAGACCATTTATTAGTTTATGGTTTATAAGTATATAGGTATGTACTAGACTGGCTGCCTTGTGGGCCATTCAAAGCCTAACCAGTTTCCCTGAAAGGTATTGATTACAGACTAGGGCATTGAAGCACTTGTCTACAGACTAGTCACTGTGCAGGCTAAAATACATGCAGAAAGGACTGGCTACCCAACAATTAAAGTGCAGACGTGATAGAAAATTTCTGTTCAAAATAAATGGTGGGTGGATGGAGCTGACTCAAACTGTCTTTTGAATGAGACTCCTATGTATGTGTGTTTTAGGGATGCTTGCATCGAACCTCTCAGGGCAGAGGTAGACTGAATTTAATAGTAAATTTTCTGAATTTGTTCTGAGAATATAGCCAAAAGGAAAGCCTATTTCAGTTTTATGAAATAAATGTTATCATATAATGCACAAGTAAAAATCTTGTGAAATGGTATGAAAATGTTTGAATGAAAATCTTCCTCTAATTATGGTGTCTTAATATTTCCAGGTGTAGAAGTGTTTAATCAAATTATTCCTCAAATAACTGAGGTTTATATTTCTAAATATGCAATTCATATATCACTGCATTTCATAACTAAGTGGAAGATATGTTATTAAAGGAATATTGTCTGAGATTTTAATATATTTCTTTGTTTTTTTTTTAATCATTTAGGTATATGGCTTACATTCACTGTGTTGATGCTGGTGCTTTCTTACTTGCCACACTGCGTACTGTTCTAAGCGCTTGAAAAATATCTGTGTAGTTCTCTCTCCAAAAAAGGCACTCAACATCTGCTGTACGAAATCTCCTTTATGATGAAATGATGCAAAAACAGTACAGCAGTTTGAAATTTTGTGTCCCACAGATGGCATGATTGAGAATTTATCCCAGTACATTTAAAAACTAATAAATGAGAACTTACTGAATGAATTACCAGTCTCTCATAACTGTTCGCTCATATTTTAATGCAAAAGTAGAGATATATTTTAATTGAAATTTAATAAATTAACTTATTGTTATGGTAGCTTATAATGAATGAGATGCATTGCACATCGTCTTTCCAAAGCAGCAGTGATTAAAAGTAGATTATTTTAACATTTTTAATTATATGTTTCAGTCTGCAATGAACCAGGTTACAGGCAAGCAACTATGCATTTAGATATTCTTATCTCTTTGTTTTTATAAGATTCATGTAAGCATCCTTGTGATACTAGACTTTCTAAAATAAAATTAGTTTGTGTCATAAGAAACCAGTATAGATTAAAAAAAACATGCAGGCATTTTGTCTAACAAATGAACATGCTTATGTGGGGATCTGCATAAAAATATGGATAAAATACTTTTCTGTTAATGTTTCATTGATATGAAATTGAAATTAATGGACCATTTAAGCCACTACTGACCTGACATATAGCAATATTATTTATTAAATATTTGTTTTCAAAAATTATCATTATGTTCCATCTATAAAATAAGAAATTCTTCTGCCATCATCCTGACAGAAAACAGTCTACGTTACTCACAAAACAATTACCAAATACAGAAAAGGACTGGTCTCAACCTTATTTACATTTTCACAAAATGAAAAATCTTGAGGCTCTCATGTATGCTCCTACAACCAGTTCTACTATTTTATGAGTTTATCTTATATT
>NC_056734.1:303991181-304001181 GCF_019279795.1 Protopterus annectens
ACACTGCTACAAAATTATGATAGGCCATACACAATGGCCAGACATACAACACCCTCTTAGCAAAACAAATAAAATGTTTGAATATAGCAAAGAAAAATATGACCAGCCAGTAATTCACACATATTTATTATACTCTGATGTCTTGGCCAAAGCTTTCAAGGAAACATTACCAGAAATACATACCTTAATCACAAGAAGCAATTATTAATTACCTAAATGAATACACAGCCTCCGATTACACTTGTCATTTAACCCCCTACGGGATAAATTATCACAGTTAATATTAATACATTGAGTCTGTACAACACAATTTCCTATTATGAATGTTTCATTTATTTTTATTTTTTATTTTACATTTGTTGACCAGGCTAGTCTAGCTGGATATATGTCCATTTTCAGTAGAGGCCCGGGGTGAAAAGCTCCACATAGAAAACTAACAGATACAGTACATTAAAACATTAATTACAAGAATATTATGAGATGATTACACGTATTCCAAGGTAACAAAACATATTAAAAAAAAAAACATTTTTTTACTATGAGAAGAGGGAGAAGGATTTAGAAGTAAGTGGAAGAGACACAAAGCAAAGTGATGAGCAGGAATAAGAGAACAAAGACGTTAAAAATGGGATTGGAAGAATTAGGTGTAGGGTAGTAAGTTGTTGATGAGACAGTAAGATGGCCAATTCAGTTGTTCCTGGTTACAGTAAGTCAGCCTAAATGCTAGTGGATATAAAGTAACAGAAAGGTGGATTTAAAGTAACAGAAAGAGAGAGATGCAAAAAAAAAAAAAGAAGATGTTGGGCAAGACTAACAGTGGGAGATGATTAGTCAGGGTTAGTACAGGGACATAGCCAGTGAGTTGTAAGATATGATTTAAGTTTCTTTTTAAATAGTGAAGTTGAAGAAAGAGATGGAAGTTCAACAGGAAGTAGGTTCCAGCTTTTGCCTACAGTGTTAGCAAAGAGGGATTCTCCTGCTTTGTTGTTAGATTTATGAGTAGAGATGAGTAATTTGTTTGCAGAGCGTAGGTTTGTAAGATTTTTATATGGGCAGATTAGACTTTTGAGGATTGGTGTGTTGCTTGGATGATACAGGGTTTTGTGGGTAATAGTTAGCTGGTGAAGTAGAATATGGTTCTGTAGTTCCAGCCAACCCAGATGCTTCAGATTTTGGCAGTGGTGGGATCTAGCAGGAGAGCCTGTAGCAAATCTGGCAATGTTGTCGTAGGCTATTGACAGCTTGTTGAGGTTGCTTTTTGATAGGTTAGTATATATAGAAGATGCATAAAAGAGTGTTGAGATGAGATGGGTGTGGGCAATATAAGTTCTTGCTATGGGAGTAAGGAAAGGTTTAATTCTATAGAGGGAGCCTAGTTTTCGGTTAACTGATTTTATTGTGGTGTTAATATGAGTATGAAAGTTAAGGCTGTGGTCAATTGTCACTCCCAAGAGTTTAGTGGAATTGTCAGGGGATATAACTGTATTATTTTTAGATTTAATAGTGAAGTAAAGTGGAGGTGACTTGAGTGTGGGAGTAAACAGTAGAAGTTTAGTCTTTTTAGGGTTAAGGAGGAGGCAACGCTGTAAAAAACAATCTTCGACAAATTCAAAGACCTTTTGGGTGAGTGACTGTAGTTCAGATGATTCAGTAGCTGAGGAAATTAAGGTAGAGTCATCTGCATATTGAATGGATACAGCATGTGGGATGCTAGTAGACAGATCATTTATAAAGATAGAGAATAGAAGAGGGCCCAGAATAGAACCTTGGGGTGCACCAAGAGAGACAGGAAGGTGGGAAGATAGAGTATTGTTCCAGAGTACTGCCTGTTGCCTATTGTGTAAGTAGGACTTGAACCACTGTACAGCTTGACTATCAAGTGAAAGGGATTTAAGTATATTCAGTAGAAGGTGATGGTTAACCATATCAAATGCTTTCAGAAGATCTATGAAGATAGCAGAGGACAGGGTGTTATGGTTACAGTTCTTGTTAATGTGGTCAGAGAATGATAGGAGGGCTGTAGTGGTGCTGTGGTAAGGTTGAAAGCCATGTTGCGAGTTAGCTAAAAGATTATTTTGGAGGAGATGGTCTAGCAGTTGACGATGGATGCACTTTTCCAAGATTTTAGCTATGGGAGAGAGTAGGGCAATTGGACGGTAGTTAGAAAGTTCTGTTGAGTTACCACCTTTATGTAGGGGAATTATATGTGAGATTTTCCAGATGGATGGGATGGTGCCTTCAGTGATGGTTCTATTAATTAGGATAGAGATAGGGTAAGCAATAGATTTTGCTATTTGAAGATACTTAGCAGGTAAGAGGTCGGCAGAGGGGGTAGAGGGTTTAAGCTTTTGAAGGAAAGTACAGATAAAGGATGTAGGCACAGGTTGGTGTTGGAAAGTGGGTGGTGGGTTCTTTAAGGCTGAAGAAAGATTAGAGGATACAGGAGGTAGAGAGTTAGCAAGTGACTGGATAGCTTCAGTGAAGAAGGTATTGAAGGAATCAGCAATTAGTTTTGGAGTATTGGTGCTGATTCCAGAGGGGGTTGGTGTTTTAGAATTGCTGGGATGCAGTAATTTATTGATTCCTGACCATAATTTTTGTGGACTTTGTTGGTTGGAGTGCTGAAGCTGAAAGAAGAAGTTTTTTTTTTGTCCAGTAGTATAGATGTTTTAGTAAAGTTTCTAAGTTGTTTAAATTTTAGGTGATCTGCTGGGGTTTTAGAGGAACGCCATTTGGCCCAAAATTTGTTTCTTAGTAGAATATTTTGCCTAGTTTCCTTTGTAAGCCAAGGTGCAGTTTTGGTAGTGCTCCTTCTAGTATGAAAGGGGGCATGGAAATCCAAGATTTCAAGGAACTTGGAGTTCATCACTCTGAGGAACAGACGTTTTGAGAAACAGTACCTTGAGACCCACTACTGTCCCCATGTTGTGATTTTTTTAAATGTACAGCTATAGAACTGACATATTTATTATCAGTAATACGTCTGACATGTTCTAACAGCCTAGTTTTAAAACATGTGTTACTGTCCCCCACATAAAATGTTACAAGTCCATCCAAGAGCTTTCTCTATACACCTATCTCTTGAATGTACAGGCTTCAACATGTTTTCCAGCATTCCCCTCAGCAGGAATTACAGCACTAAATAATGATAGACCAGTATACCTATCCTCCTACTACTGTATGACATCTGGACAAAGCCTGACTTAATTGGTGAACAGAAGCCTAAATACATGGCCATACATAAAATATTGCTGTTATACATTGAGAAAGTTATTGGTGTTACAGGGTTTGTTGTAACATATCTTTTCTGAGGGATATAAAGTCAGAAAGCAAATGGATGTTACCACCTACATAATGTGAATATTGCTGTTATATGTTTGGAATACTGCTAGTTTAACAGGGTTTGTCTGCACATGCTCCTTCTGCGTGGGTTTTAGTCTGACAAAATTCTGTCTCTGCATAGCTCTCAAATGTAGGGTCATCCACATAATGGCCACAGGTTAGCCTGTTATGTATGGGCTGTTCCCCATACAGGTGCTGTCTTTGGCAAATCAGTAAAATACTTTGGTGATTGCGTTATGTAGGTGGTAACATCCATTTGCTTTTCTGACTTTTCTGGCTTGTCTCTACAAGTCTTGTTGTAAGAGGTAGTAGCTCACACTCCAGGATGTCTTCCTCACAAGCAAGGGAAAGGGCCAATGCCCACATGGAGTACTCATTTATAGGAGTGTGTTGCCATGACACAAAGTGGAAAAGAAAAGAAAGAAAAAAGGTAGGTGGAACATGTAAGCAAGTAATTAAATCTAGCACTTGGTCTGTAATAATGGGAAATATGATTTGGAGGAATATATGTCCCAACAAGACATGCTGTACTAATGTCCTGCTAAACAGCTGCTATGGCCATGCCATCTGGCCCTCCCTGCAGTGGCAGATATCACAGACATACCTCTCAACTGCACAGATCTTCACAGATTGTCCACATTTTGCCATCATGTATTTTTGTCTGTTCCTCTTGCGATCTGTACTTTTCTGACAAATAGCTGAGGATTGAATTCATCAGGTACTGACAAACACTTAAGTTTAAGACTCCACATCCTTAAGAATACTCACGGTAGTGCAAAATGTATCTTTCTACAAACTTCCTTTCTTTGTAACAGGAATATTTCAAGTCTGTCCCTATTTATGACCCCATCATTTTAGGCATTGTCCAGATGTGATGCTCTGAGAGGTTGTGAGGTAGGATCACAGCTCAGGAGCCTGACTAACCCTGGGAAAGGACAGCTCATATATGACAACCGTAGGGGTGTCTGTCAACCAGGTGTGACTGTGCCACTGCTAGGCCAGTTAATAGGATGTTTTCCATATCCATGTTACCTGTGATTATGAATATGACACATGTTTGCCTTGTAAAGCTAACAGACCTGTAGAGGGCATGTGCATAGTAAAGTACTGTTGCATTTGTGTGTCTTTAACTGCATCTGATATCTTGAATTAATAACATTCAACTGTACAGTGTTCTGCTGGACAATAAGCACATTTGTGACTGATATCTCTAGTCACATACACATATACCTGTGTTATGTCAGCCAAACCATTGGCAGGTCTGTGAGCAATGACATTGTAACATAATAGCCTACTTATGTCTGTTGGACATCTTCCAGGTTATCACAGTGATGTCAAACCCTACTGTGCAATCAACGTACTAATGTATGGTGCAGCTATATTAATACAGTATCAATACTGATGTCCCCTTTGACACCCATTTATGTGTGCCATTGTCCAGATGTAATGCTGTAACATGTTGTATGATTGAGCAGCAAGACTGTAACTACAGTGTGCCATACTAACATACAACAGAAATGTCTACCAGGTATCCCCTGAGCACATGTATGCATGCTTATGTTCAACTGGAAGGCACAATACTAAATCACATGGGTTTTAACATTCAGGTATATAGGTTGTGCATGTTGCACATGTGTGTAGTATTAGTGTCAATGCATACAACAGACAGAAATGTGTACAGCTACTGGTTGTTGCAGTGCTCTGACACTGATTTGGGTACTAGAGTAGGCAATATATTCAGCTATTAATCAGAGAAGTGTCCACCTGTGTTGTGACCCTCTGTCCATGCCTAACACTACCAGCTATATCCACAGCTATATACAGTGGATATCACAATGTTCACACCCCTGTTAGAATGCCAGGTATGTGTGCTGTATGACAATCAGACCACAGAAGATCATTTCATAATGTTTCTCATCTTTATGTGACTGCTAACCTGTACAATTCCATTGAAATACAATCAAAGGTGTTTCTAGGAAGGTGACCAACTATTGCCAAGTGAAGATGTGCCATGATAGTAAGAGTCCAGACCAAGATGGATGAATGCTGTAACCGTCTCAAGAGGTGCATACACAACATATCATTTTATGGGTGTGCACACTCATTCAACTGGCTTATTATACTGAGTATTATTTCCATATGTTTTCACAGACCTGATTGTTATGTTTTCAATTGAATTGTACAGGCTATAAGTCACACTACAGGTGGGAATTGTTATTAAATGAGTTATTGTGGTGTCATGTTCCAATTGCACAAATACCAAGCAGTGTATCAGGAGTGTGTACCCTTCATATCCACAGTAGCTATATGGACATAGGAGTACCTGACCTGTATATCCAGCCTCCACCAAGGTAGAGTAATCTCCTTTGGTGGACAGCAGCAATACACAAACCACATAATATGTTGCTACATTGGCTGTACAGGGACGCATAGGTGCAGGTAACAACTTTAAAACACGTCCATCTATATCTGAGCAGAGTTCACAGGTGACATCCTATAAGGCTGCCTATGACTATGAATTGAACATATCTACATCACCAAGGACAATTGCAACCATTTATTTATTTATTTTATTTATTTTATTTTATTTTATTTTACATTTGTTGACCGGGTTAGTCTAACTGGATACATATCCATTTTCAGCAGAGAACCGGGGAGAAAAGCTCCACAATAAAAACAACACATAGACTTACATCCAGATAAATTCTTAATAACATAATAGAGCGAGACACAAATTTACATCCAAATAAATTCACAATTCCATGATATGTAAGTAACAGACATATGGATACGTTAAGCAATAGAGAGGATTAAGATTATAAGCTCAGAGGAGAAGGATGAAATTTTTATCCCACAAATCGACTCTAGTAATTATGAGGTGAAGGCAGTCCAAGAGGAACTAGAATCCTATAAACATACAGAGATAAAGGCTTGGTGATTAGAGGAGATACGATTGTAGGGATCTAGAGCAATGAGAAGAGAGAGAGGCCATTAGGTAATAGCATGTGGGTGGTATGCGACTTTTAGGATTAGTCAGGATTGGCACAAGGACATAGCCAATGTGCCTTAAAGAATAATTTAAGATTAATTTTGAAATGGCTGAGAGAGGTAGTTAGTCTTAGGTTATTAGGAAGGGAATTCCAAAGCTTTCCAATGGAATTGGCATAAAGAGCATCACCACCCGAATTATTAGATTTCGTAGTTTGTACCAGGACACTATTTGAAGATCGAAGGCAGTTGAGATTGGAGTAGGGGGTCAAGAGTTTATTCAGTGAGGGGGTTTTATCGGGTTCCTTAATTATTTTAAATGCTTCAGTAAGTTGGTTAAGTTTGAGAAGATTGGGCAGTTCTAACCAGTCAAGTTTCTTTAGGTTAAGGCAGTGATGAGTACGGTAAGGTACTCCTGTTACAAATTTGGCAATATGGTTATAAGCAACAGAGAGTTTATTAAGCTCACTTTTATTGAGGAAGGATAGTACCGGAGAGGCATACAATAGGGTGGAGAGAAGGTGTGTACGTGCAATGGTTAGTTTGGTATTAGGAGTTAGAAAGTTTTTAATTCTGTACATGGAACCAAGTTTCTTGTTTACTGTCTTAATGGTTTGACTAATGTGCATATCAAATTTGAGCTCGTGATCAATAGAAACAACTAGTAGTTTGGTGTTGGTGACAGGCTCAATGATGGTGCCGTTAGTGGATTGAACGTGAAAGGTCCTATTATTAGAATGTGGAGGGTGTTGCCCTAAGGGAGTTGCTAAGGTGGGGAAAATTAGTAGTAACTTAGTTTTTATTGGATTTAGGATGAGTTTCCGTTCAGAGAACCATTTTTCAACTGCAGCAAAACAGTGTTGGGTGACTACTTGGAGATTGTGGAGAGAAACATCAGAGCAGATCAGGGTAGAGTCATCTGCATATTGAATGCAGGTGGCTTTGGGGATGACTGAATGGAGATCATTTATGAATACAGAGAAAAGAAGGGGACCAAGTATAGAGCCTTGGGGAACTCCTATGGTGTTAGGTAGCAAGTGAGAAAGCTTGCTTTGCCACTGGACTGCTTGTTGTCTACCAGAAAGGTAAGCATTAAACCAGCTTAGGGCTAAGTTATCAAGGTGAAGGGTTTCGAGGGTGTGGAGCAATAGTTGGTGATTGACCATGTCAAAGGCTTTTGACAAGTCAAGAAAGAGAGCAGAAGTAATTAATTTGTTGTTACGGTTGCAGTTGACTGAATCAACAAAGGAAAGGAGGGCAGTGGTTGTACTATGATGGGGGCGAAAACCATGTTGAGTTTTGGACAAAAGATTGTTTAGGGTGAGATAGTGTAGGAGTTGCTTGTGAGCACACCTCTCCATAATTTTTGCTATTGGAGACAATATTGCTATAGGTCTATAGTTCGATGTTTCCGTGGAGGAGCCTCCCTTATGAAGTGGGATGACGTATGATATTTTCCAAATAGAGGGGATGGTGGCCTCTGTTATAGTTCTGTTAATCAAGATTGAGATGGGATAGGCTATAACATCTGATGCTATTTGTGGGTATTCAGCTGGGAGATGATCAGCCGATAGGGTGGATGGTTTAAGTTTCTTCAATAGGGTTCTAATATAGGAGGTGGATATTGGTTGAAGGTTAAAGGCGGGTAGATATTTGCCAGTAGCATTGGTTAAGGAGGAGGAAGAAGTAGATAACTGACTGGCTAGGGACTGAATGGTCTTGGTGAAAAAAGAGTTAAACGTATTAGCTACTTCTTCAGGATCTTTACCAATAAGTTTCTCAGGGGTAGGGGTAGTTGATTTCCCAGAATAAAGGAGGTTATTAAAACCTGCCCAAAACTTCTTTGGGTTATTCTGGTGTTTATCCTGGAGGTGACAGAAATAGTTCTTTTTATCCCGGGTAATATCTGTTTTTGTAGAGTTTCTAAGCTGTTGAAATTTGATGCGATCTAGAGGTGCTTTAGTGGTTCGCCACTTATCCCAGGCCTGGTCTCTAAGCTTAATTTTTGATTTGGTTGTCTCCACATATGTTGTAAGTCTCAGATGAAACAACTCAATTCACCCTGTACTGGGTGTAAAGAACACCACATACACACATGCCATGGATATTGCCAACCTGCATCACACAGGTTAGGTGGAAACATTGCCACCCTGTCCACCCCAGTTGTACAGGGAGATATGCACATCAACCACACTCCTCCCCTCAGCAATGGTGAGCATGTACATATTGCCTACTGATGTCAACAACAGCATATCTCCATGGGGCATAATAACATCAGTGTCTGCCTCCTACATGATCTCAGGCATGTGCTCAGAGCTCCATCACACACCACAGTCAAACACAGACCTGCCACCATCCACATGGAAGATGCCCACTATCAACTCTCTACACAGAAATGAATGGAGGTTAGAGGATTATGCAATCAAGTGTCCAACAATGGGGGGGGGGGGATAAGATACCTCAGGGACAGGCATGTAATGCAAGCTGCTATAGCCATGACAGCTTGAAGGGTTTCAGTGTAGTGTGGATTATTTTCAAGTAATATCCACTGTTGATGTGTATTTTGTCAATCGTGTGAGGTCCTGTTACCTTTTTCCTGTTTACGTCTTCCAGGTAACATGAAGAGTGCTCGCTTACCAGCATTCTCTGTTGGGGAAACAGAAATAATCACCCAATATGTGATTTAACATTATGCCATGTCATTTGGATGGAGAGCAAAAGATGTGCAGGAGAGGACTGCCCTGTGGAACTGTGTGGTCCACAGGATAAATGATGCCGGCCTGCACAGCAGAACATATGAGCATATGCAGCATCAGACCAGTGACCTGAAATGCCTTGCCCCTCAATGGGCTGCTGCTGTAGCAAGGCTAGCCACAGATGAGAGCCCAGCCATCCAGCTCCCACTGACACCCACCGAGGAGCTCCTCACCACACTTGGGCCACATGCCGAATGCACAAGCCATGACACTGAGGGAAGCATTGTGGAGGTGGGCTGTACACACACACACTGGATGACGAGGTAAGGGCCCCGTGAGGATTAGTACACAAATATATCAGACATACATGTATCTGTATTGTATCTACATGCATGTGTCAGGTCCGATTGCAGTTGTGTATGGGGATTTCTAATGCACAGGAGGTGCACATCTATGTACTGTAGATGTGCAGACATGCTGCATCCATCCTGTACCAAGGCCACATGTGCATCTACTGACAATAACTCCCTCTCACAACTACCTAGGACCCTCTGGTCTAAATATGGGACAGCAGCCTGAAGCTGGTGAGTATGACATTGTTCTGTTGTTGCCTGGCAGTACCCCGGGCATGTGAAGCACATGTAATTTACCATGCACACAACTATCAGTAGTAGCTATATTGCTTTATGTAATATATATATTGCTTGCTGTGCATGTTCACTTGTGCTGGGGTTAACTGTATTGCATCACAGTGGTCACCACTAGGGCCTATCTGACATGAATTCAACATTCCTGTAGCATACCTCACCACTTGTCAGTGCCAATTCATCTGGACAGAGGCCAGCATATAATGCTGGACAAACGGCCTAAGGTAGGGTCATGCGTGACACATTACTGGTACACAGTGGATATAAATTGTGTACACACTCCTCTTAAGATGCAAGGTGTTCCTGTTACATACTAATTAGGACCAC